>NC_084981.1:26469862-26509375 GCF_963691925.1 Scomber scombrus
GTGTGGCTGTCAGTGTTAATCTCAACACCCCAATGGTAGGATTTCTCTCTCTCTCTCTCTCTCTCTCTCTCTCTCTCTCTCTCTCTCTCTCTCTCTCCTCTCTCCTCTCTCTCTCCTCTCTCTCTCTCTCTTTTGCCTTTAAACTGTCAAGGTGCTCTCAGAGTTAGAGGGCTGCAGCCGAGGCAGGAAAGGTTTTGGGACAAGAATGTGGACATTTCTGATTTAAATGCCGAAACCAACTTTCTTCCAGAGCTGTCTTCTCTCATTTCTCTCAGTAATTTACCCACAGAGTTGTTGAACTTCTCTTTTTGCTTAGTCCACTCACGACATAGTATAACTAAATTTGCTTAGTACGTTTGAAAAGCACATCTAAATCTTTTTATTTATAACAAACTGGAACTAGTTTTACCAAAATTCTGCTCTACCGAACTATGCATACTTTTATAACCTTTGTGTCGTCCTCTCGGGTCAAATTGAACCTGTTTGTTTTGACTGTGCCTTCTTTCCTTCCTTCCTTCCTTCCTTCTGTCCTTCCTCCCTCCCTCCTTCTCTCTTTCTTTCATTCCTCTCTCTTTCCTTTCTTCTTTCTGTCCTTCCTTCCTCCCCTTCCTCCTTTCCTCTTTTCTTTTCTCCCTCCCTCCCTCCTTCTTTCCTTCCTTCTTCCTTTCCTTTCTCCCTCCCTCCCTCCTTCATTCCTCTGTCCTTCTTTCCTTCCTTCCTCTTTTCCTTTCTCCCTCCCTCCCTCCCCCCTTCCTTCTTTCCTCCGTCCTTCCTCCGTCCTTCCTTCCTCCCTTCCTTTCCTTCCTTTATTCCTCCCTTCCTCCTCATACATTTATAGAACAAATGCCATGAACATCCTCTCATTCTTATAAAAGTAACTCTGTAAATTTAAGAGTGGCTTAAATTTAGCATCAATTACCGCCGGGTCTCACACCAAACAACTTTTTTTTAGATAAAATATTCAGCTCTCTGACTTGTTGATCATAAAATTACACATACGCATGTGTTAATTTTTTTCCTCTAGCAGTTGCTGTATAATTATGTACAAAGTACTCTCTAGCATGTTTTTACCGTCCTCAGTACAGTAATGTGCAAATTACATTTCATTTGATGCACTTTGTTCCCTGAGAGCAGAACATTATCAGTCCTCTTTAACCTCCTGTTGTCCTCGAGTTAAGGAAGGAAGGGAGGAAGAAGGAAGAAGAAGGAAGGAAGGAAGGAAGGGAGGAAGGGAGAAGGGAGGAAAGGAGGGATGAGGGAAGGGAAGGAGGGATGAAGGAAGGAAGGGAGGAAGAAGGAAGGAATGAAGGAAGAAGGAAGGAAAGGAGGGATGAAGAAGGGAAGGAGGAAGAAGGAAGGGAAGGAGGGATGAAGGAAGGAAGGGAGGAAAAAGGAAGGAAGGAAGGAAGGAAGGAAGGAAGGAAGGAAGGAAGGAAGGAAGGAAGGAAGGAAGAAGGAAAGGGAGGGATGAGAAGGAAAGGAGGAAGAAGGAAGGGAAGGAGGATGAAGGAAGGAAGGGAGGAAGAAGGAAGGAAGGAAGGATGGATGAAGGAAGGAAGGAAGGAGAAGGAAGGAAGGAAGGAAGGAAGGAAGGAAGGAAGGAAGGAAGGAAGGAAAGGAGGAAGAAAGAAGGAAGGAGGGATGAAGGAAGAAAGGGAGGAAGAAGGAAGGGAAGGAGGGATGAAGGAAGGAAGGGAGGAAGAAGGAAGGAAGGAAGGAAGGAAGGATGGATGAAGGAAGGAAGGAGGAAGAAAGAACGGAAGGAAGGAAAGGAGGGAGGGAGAAGGGCAGACGGAAGGGAGGAAGGGAGGAGAAGGAAGGAAAGGAGGGATTGAAGGAAGGAAAGGAGGAAGAAGGAAGGGAAGGAAGGATGAAGGAAGGAAAGGAGGAAGAAGGAAGGGAAGGAGGGATGAAGGGAGGAAGGGAGGAAGAAGGAAGGGAAGGAAGGATGAAGGAAGGAAAGGAGGAAGAAGGAAGGGAAGGAGGGATGAAGGAGGAAGGGAGGAAGAAGGAAGGGAAGGAGGATGAAGGAAGGAAGGGAGGAAGAAGGAAGAAAGGAAGGAAGGATGGATGGATGAAGGAAGGAAGGAAGGAAAGGAGGAAGAGGAAGGAAGGAGGGATTAAGGAAGGAAGGGAGGAAGAAGGAAGGTAAGGAGGGATGAAGGAAGGAAGGGAGGAAGAAGGAAGGAAGGAAGGATGGATGAAGGAAGGAAGGAAGGAAGGAAGGAAGGAAGGAAGGAAGGAAGGAAAGGAAGGAAGGACGAAGGAAGAAGGAAAGGAGGGAGGGAGGAAGGGCAGACGGAAGGAAGGAAGGAAAGAGGAAAGAAGGAACAGTCAATACAGACGGGTCAAATTTGACCCGGATCGAGGACGACACAAGGTTAACTAATGATGATTCAACACTATGAGGATCAAAATGTACATTTTTATGAGGAAGACAGTCGATTGCATGCATGAATTTGTAGATGCCTGCAGTGCAGCGAGGGTCGCACACCTGCATGCTTGCAGCGTAGCAGCCAGACACTAAACACTGCTTTTAAGTAATTAGTTTCAGGTCATGCTTTCAAAAGGCTTTATGCTATATCTCTTGAACTAATAGCTTCTTTTTTTCTGTCATGCAATTACATCTGAGAATATTTTAATTCCCCTATAGCCCCTGGATTATTTGTGCTGATCAAAAAAACAGCAATTACCTAAAACTGCAAAGTACTAACAGAAGAAATGTATTAAAGAAAATGATGCATGTGTAGCTTTATGAGAAACACTAAACTAAAGTACAGAAAATGTTTCAAAACAGACTTGAGACAAATGTTGACCGATATCGAGCAAAAAAAAAAGTAATAATTAAAGGAATGAAAGATGACATGTGGGTGTTTTGTTATGATGCTAAAAGTTCAAATTGCATGAATATTATTGTATAAAGTAGCACAGAATACAAGACCACTTTGAGAAACCCTCAGGATAAAAGAAGAGATAATTCTGAGTTTATTACGTCAGCCTGTAGACTCATGATCCACCATCACATCCATTACTCACTAAAGAGTCATGCATGTTGGGTAGTTGATATATTATTCAAAACATGAACTGCAGCTGATGTAAATTGCATACGGCTGTCATGAATTTAACAAAAAAGAAAAAAAATCTATGAGGATTTTTCATTCATCATTCATAGTGTTGACCTGATTGTGGTTGGAAAAGAGAGCGATTATAAACGAGAGAAAAGCAAGACACACAAACAGCCTTGCAGATATACAGTAGAGTCCATGTTACACAATCTTGTGTTTAATTGCTTTTCATAATCTGGATTCTTAAAAACAGTAAAACCTTAAAATGGAGTGAGTGTGAAGTCACTGATTGGTCCTCAGATGACAGGAGAGGGGCTCGTAGTGATTTATTAGAGTCACGTGCTCTTATATTGATTTGGGCATTTACAACGGCTTTGTGGTTGTCGCCTTCAAAATTGGCTGCATCAGTTGCATCTGCTTTAATCTTGCATATTGCCCTTCTTCAAAAAATAATAACACTGTGACTCTGATTTAATATTTTTCTACTATTGTACCATCTACTGTATTTTATAGAGTCGTAGAGTTCAACATATTTTTGCACCAATTCCTTTCACTCAATTCTATCTCCAACTTAAACACGCTCCAGATACCTCCACTATATAATGTCTCTATAATGTTTCTTTATATTTAATAGCATGTGTCATAGTCTATTTTAAATTTCTTTGACAAACAACTAATCAGAGTTTTTTTTTTGTAATGAGAAATATTAATTTGCCTACTGTAGGTTTGAGTCAACCTTTTAAAAAAAAAAAAAAACTGTCATCACTCCCCTTGATGAATCATTACATTTACTGTTTGAGGTGAGAATATATAACTTTACTGAGAAAAATTCATCATTTACTTTAAAAACCTTCTATCTCCTGTTAATTCAATGGATTATAAAGTAAATGTTCCAATTTTAACCTCATGAAATGTTATTTTTTTATGTAGCACCCATGTAGATATATAGTTATGAACTGTTTAAAGCAAGGGTTAAGGTTAGGTTGATACTGTATGTTTATTTCTTCTAAATTATTTAAGAATAAAAGCAGATTTACAACACAGTTAAAGACAGTATCTAAAGTGGAAAACGGCATCAACACAGCATTTCTCATCCATAGCCAAAAGTTGTTGAATTCACATATTAAACTTTATTTTCTGGAAGGTTTATTGGACTTTAAGGTAGTATGACAGTTTTAATACCTCTGTTGGTGTGTGTGGGGCAGGGCATTTCCTTTAAATTCAATTCTTAAAGTGTGACCTTGTTTCTAGCTCTAAAGCTCTTGGCTAAAGGACCCAAACTCACTCTGCAATCAACATTAAATGGTGTCCTTGAAACAAAAAAAACAAAGAGCTGCAGGTCTAAGTCGTTGCTTGGAAACGTGGTGGCCTTAAAACTCAACTCAATGAACTCAAATCAGAGGTTTATACGTGCTACTGTCAACTCAAACCCAAATCAGAGGCTAATATCAGTTATAAAGTTATCACACTCACCTTAACTACTGTAATGCTGGATTTACAAAATTACATAATTCACTCGCAGAGATGAAGAAAATTGCATCTGCGATCACTCAAACAGCACAATCTCATATGTCTCTCCTCCTCATCAGTGCACTTTAAACAGACCCTGATTTTAAGATTCTTATTTTTACTCATACGGCTCCGCGTGCCATGCTGTGACACTGTTGACATCACGAGGAGATGGTAGCTTTCCTGCTATTCAAGATCAAATTATTGTCAATTTGTCCACCATGGACCAAAAACTCTAGTAATGTCACATTCCTGTTATAACTTGTACACGTTCATGCTTTAACAGTGTATTGCTTCAAGTAGGGCTTCAATTAAAGCTCTTTTTAATCCATTGATATATGTTTTCAAATAATAATTTAATAGTTTAGCATACAAAATATAAAACATGGAGGAAAAAAAAGCAATGCTCCTTACAAGTTGTCTTAAATCGAGGTGAGAAAAGCAGAAAATATTTATATTCAACAAGCTGCAGCCAGCAAATGTTCCGCATTCTTCTTTGATAAATGAAACCGTTGTGAAATTTGCCGATATTTCTTCTCGATAGACTAAACCAACTAATCAATTAAGCACTTGCATGTGTTTATATGCCATGATGCTGCTTTAATCATTCATATTTTTGATAACCTTTTACAGTTTCTTGGAACCTTTTTGCAAGCTTTGATTTTCAAATATGATTTAAAAGATAAGGTTTTGCAGATAATACACATGGGAATTTTAAAAAAAGAAAAAAGATCTTGTTTACACTTTGTATTAAAATGCAATTTGCATCTTCTCAGATGAGTAATCCACCGCATTAACATCTGGTGTATCTGGTACATGTCGTTGCTGTTTGCACCACGTTGTGATGACACTGTGCACTGTCTCCATATACTCATATATCATGCATTAATATGTATTTTTAATTAGATAAAGGACTGAGATTTACTAATAAACAGTGCAGGCTGCAGGCTGTACTGTTGCAGGCTGTGAACCATTACGACATTATGTTAAGGATAAGACCCAAAGGGGAGACACTGCTCGCCAATTTACCAAAGAAATTTAACGAGCCCAAGGTGAGAATAAATTGACTCGATAAGGGCCTCTCAAAGACAAGATTTAACAACCTGTCTGATTCCACCTGTGCAGACCTTTACTGCTGGGTTTTTCTGTGGGAGAGTCAACAACAAGAGTCTCTGTGAGCTGAGGGAGATGACACACACACACACACAAACTCACACACACACACACGGCCGGGGTGACAGCTTTAAAATCCCTTGTGGATATTGAGAGAGCAGAGTCAGGTCACCTCGATGATGTTTGTTTACAGTACGCCTCCGAGGCTTTGTGACTCTCATGCACACCTGCACCCTCTGTGTTTGAGGCTCCTGCATGTACGACAGTGCTGTGAAAATGTAATGACAATGTGCAATAGTACACTAAGGATATCTGAGTAAATACCTAACGAAGAAAGTAATCCAACACCCACGTAACATGCTCACTTCTTCTAATTTGATTAGTCTTAAACGTCAATTTTTGAGTGAATTTCAGCTTGTTTTAGGTTCTGCACAGCAGGTCTTCTGGGTGCAAATCAGGTCTTTAAATAAGCTACTCCAACACTTTTTAATCTCCTCTCACTCTATAAACAGTTGCACTTTGCTTGAAACTATCTAAGTAGATACACTTCTCATAGCAAAATAACAAAATTATAACCAGACAAACAGGAAGAAGAACCACACAGTTACAATAGACATAGAGACAAAAAAGGCAAGCTTCATTGTGTGGGTACCATTGAAAAGTAAACTGATCTCAGGAGCTCATGAAGTTAGTGTGATATTTCTTTGGGATTATTTGTAATTTGCACGACAACTCCTTGAAAAAAAAGCGGCACACTGACGCTTTGATGGAGCCCAGAACTTTAAACATGTAAATAAAGACGTGTAAATTAAATGTTTAATTTGTGTTTCCTCATCTCTTCTTTATTCTATTTATTATAACTGTACCATGAGAGCTCAATAGGTAGCAATCATTGGACCAATCCTATTAAGTTTTTACATTAATTATCAGCCCTTGATTCGCCCACATCAAGACGTACGCAGACGACTCAGTGATTTACCTCCACGCTAAAAGAAGAGAACAAGCTGCCTCCAAACTCACTGCACTATTGAACAAAGCATCAGATTGATTTGTCTTACTCTTAACATGAGCACAATTATGGGTATTTATTGCTTCTATCAAGAGAAATGACACTTTAACTTGACATGCTAGTTAAAGGAGAGGTAATAAATATTGTTGAGCACTTCAAGTATCTTAAGTATAACCTAAATTGTAATAATAAAAAAAACACATAAAAAAGGGTTTCTAGCTGCTGCTAATCTTTTTATGCACTCAATTATTTTCTTCTTGAGCTGCAGGCTGGCCTAAGGTAGTGACTACGTTAAAACCATTATACTCTTAACAGTCTGTGCAAATTATTGATACAAAAATTAAAGAAGGAGCTACCATCATTGTACCAATATTCAAAAGTATAATTTATTGTCCTTTGTCAGTTTTGTTTGCATTGCAGAAATATGCCTGATGTATAAATTGGCTCCACCACCAGTTAAATAATGTGTGTTATTCTGCAGGAATAAAGTTAGAGAGATGAGAGCATCAATCAGAGATTACTGCTTGGCTGCTGAATTTAGGAAAAATTGCTTTCAGACAACAAGTATTTTCAGTCAGAGCAGCAGATAAATAAAACTCAATTGCAAGAGAAAACACATGCTTTAGTATTTTTAAAACACTTAAAATATGACTCAAGACAAACCAATCATTTCATGGATGATCTAAATATGAGAATATGTGATGTTTTAATTGCTTATATTACTGTATTTATTTTATATTGGAAATGTGATTGTGCTTGGCTAAATAAATGGTTAAATAAACCAAACTAATAATAATAAATAATATTTAACATGGTCCAGTGTGCTTGTCGGTACGTTGATGATGGTTAAGTGTCAACATGACTGAGATTTAAATTCAACAGGGCTGACAGCAATCAGGCTCGTCAGTCAGCTGAGTCTAATTATCAATCAGCTGACTGAGTAACTCACAGGGTAGAAACTTTTTTTACATTCTTAATATGAGAGTTTAATAATATTTTTAAAAACTTCATGTACATGTATACAACAACGGTGAGAAAACGGGAGAGAGGGGGGGGGGGGGACGTACTTTCACGTAGCACCTCTCTTAATCTAGTAGATCAGCATAAGTTGACATGATGTTTGATTTGCTGCCGTTAGATCACTCGGAACACTTTATAAAATAAATTAATGATCCTCTCAAGATGGGTCATGCAACAGCGGAAAGCGAGCAGTCAAAATACTCAAACTACATCTTCAAATCATTTTCTCACTGAGTGCTTCAGCTCATTATCCATATTTGTCACTCGGTCGCACATGAACACACTCACAGGCTGTCAGCTGTTTGACATGTTCTCCGCCGATGGGAATGGCACACTTTATTTCCATGGTGACACTGAACCGAAGAACATGTTCTCTGTCTTTATGTGTGTACGAGCGACGGAGAAGGAAAGAGCTAAAATACACACCACTACACTAACAGCACACACACACTCACATACATACATTTGTGTCCATGCACACACATGCAAACACTAAACAACACACACACACACACACACACACACACACAGACACGTTTTTAATTGCCTCTAATAGCCAGCATGTACAGGCTTCCCTTGTTAGCTGCTGCCTGCCTGGTGTGAAGGGAGCTGCTTAATGATCATTACAAACAGAGGAGGAACACTGAGGTGAATAGGGAGCCAAGTAGAGAGAGTCTTTGCTCACACTGCATTATGGGAGTGTTGTGTGTGTGTGTGTGTGTGTGTGTGTGTGTGTGTGTGTGTGTGTGTGTGTGTGTGTGTGTGTGTGTGTGTGTGTGTGTGTGTGTGTGTGTGCATGTGTGCATATGGCAGGAGGGAGGTGTACAATACGACAGAAATAAAGAATGCACATGTATTAGTATTATTCGTTTGAACATTAGCATCAAAAAGTATATGTGTGTGTGTGCGAGAAAACAGACAAAAAATGAAACGGACAAGAACATCTTTGTTTGAAAAAACGTGAAAAATCATATGTGTGTGTGTGTGTGTGTGTGTGTGTGTGACCTTATTCTGTCTTTAGCCTTTCAGCATCCTAATCCTTCATATAAGCCTGCTAATGATGCACAGTCGCGCAACAATTTGTTCTGTATAAATATTTCTGAATAAACATGGAATGATAATGAGTTACCTCAACAGGAGTTTCACACACAGCCTCGCACCACCCAGAGTGCCGCTTCCTCTCTATGACTCACAAAAGGCTGCTGCTTTTTTTTTTTTTTTTACGGTACAATAAGAAAACAAAATGAGCAAAAACATTGTCGTTTTTATGTGTGCAATTTTTTTTTTTTTTTTTAAAGTGACACCGTAAGTGAAATTGCTGCTGTTTACTTACTCTTGGTGAGCATACGGGAGTTTGTTGTCAGGGTGGTTGTTAACTCATCAGAATAACAATATAGCTTCAGGTGCTTTCCATCGTTTCGAACATCAACACAACAGCAGCCTCGCAGCCACAGTAGTCATCAGCAGAAAAGAGAAGAGAAAATGGCTGCCACTCTTATGTACACACATGATAATTAGGCTATTCTTTCACTCTATGTCTGCATTAAGCTGGCTAATTTCTAAAATGCTGCTTTCCTGCAAAAACAAGATGCATCCACATGGGGGCGCCATAACTGACTGACATAATGATAATGATAATGTTAATTTATTTTAATTGAAGAGGTTCATTTATAGTTATGATGAGTATTTTCCATTTAACCCTTACATACCATTACATACCATACCATTTTGACATTTGAAAACAATGAAAACACCCTAAATGACTTTCTTCTATAAGCCTGACATTTTAACACTTTTCCTAAATCGACTCAGAATGTACAAAAGTGTAAATATTTCAAAATGATGTATTTTTTGTGTAGCTGGGTCAGTGTTGATTGCTGGTTTTAATGGTTATAATTAAACCTACCAACTCACATTTTGTTGAATCCTTCACGTTCAATTAATTAATATAAATAATGATGGCTTTTAACATGAGATCATAATGAAGTGTGATTGTGAAGGTACGGCTGGTACTATATGTATGGATGGAAAATACATGTTATGAATTGAAATGTTAAAAATGTGCTATAGGGACTAATTATAAAGGGAATACACCTGACCCGTACCATATAGTGAAGGGTCAGAATATGAACAGTATGTAAGGGTTAAGGATGTTACCATTAAAATTACATTTCGAGTGTAAAGCACATTACTTATACAGGTTATCAGTTTGCATCAATTCATTGAATTCCACTGTGCGCAGAATGCTGCATGCATGTCTACACAGTGTTATATTATCACAGCTCAATGCCAGTAAATATTAAACATGTAGTATTGGACTACAAAAGAGTTGCAAGCCTTCACAAGTAGAGTAATTTAAAGTTTTGAATGGGTCGATAAAAAACAGAAGAGTAGGAGTGGTACCTGGAACTATTGAATGAATTGTAAAGATGGTGCTCTTTGGCTAAGGGCTGAAACAACATTTAAAATAGGAAGACACCAAGGCACTCATCTTGGAAAAAATAAAATGCCTTTATTTTAAGGGCAGGACATGTTAAAAACTGTACTTCTACGCGTTTCGGCTAGGGAGCCTTCGTCAGGAAGAGAGCAATAAATCTGCAACAAGTCAGGTTAAAAAACAAGTGATATCCAACAGGTGCGGACAATCAACAATTAGCCAGTGGCAGACTCAGACAAAGGTAGCCAGAACCACACAGGGTAACCAAAAAACAAAATACAGGTGGACAGCAGGGGGCCTCTTATCTCCCCAGGGGAGTAGGAAGCACTATAGAAGAAGAAAATCAAACATCAAATACACAAGCAAACAATGGAAAACATTCTAAATCATCATTGAGACTCGGATAAAGGGTTGCTTTTAACTTGAAGATCCAAAAACTCACTCGTTGGTTAAGTTGTCTAAGTCTAATGCCTCCACTTATAGTTTGTGGTACATGATCAATACCTATATAGCCCTGAGGATGGAGGGATCACTGTTGTGTTTGTCCTTAAAATGACGAGCCATTGGATGGGTCGGTTGGGTTCTGGAGGTGAGGTTACAGTAATTGCATGTGGTTGTTTCATGGGGCCCAAAATCCCTGGCGGCGCTCCTGCATCCACACTAGGGGCCTGATTTACTAAGATCCCAAATAGTGGGTACCAAATTGCGTGCACCGTGCAAATGGATTGCGCGTTTTGTTTGCATTCGTTTGTAGGTGATCTACTAAGAATAACTGTAAATGAAAACAGGTGCAACAGGTGCAGACAGCAGTATTTAAATGAGGGTTTTGTGTCTGAATGGAGAGTTTGGACGAACAGAAAGCTGCAAGCGCAAAATGAAATGTGATCAAGTTCTAGTGGAAGAGGTTAACTAATATATTGAGTTATAACAAAAACATATATTACCAGAAAAACCGACATATGGGAGATTATTAGTGACGAAGTCAATGCTGTTAGTAAAACCAAAAATATTAACACGGGTGGAAAAACTCCGTCCTGTGTGTATTCTGTCATTGTGCCTCCGTCTCCTCGTCTCCATAGTAACAAAAGTCATCTGTGTGCAGCTGGTTAATACCTGTCCTTCAAAGGTATTATTTATACACACAGTTAATGTCAGAAATAATACCTTCAGGTTTAGTAAATCACAATGCGCGTGCTAAATAACATATTTGCATTTTCTCCTCCCTGTATTTTGCACACCGGGGTAAAAACGCCCCATATTACATATTCATTATTAACGTACTAAATGGACAGTGTGTATTATCTTGCACAGTTGAAAGACGCAAACCTCAGTGCGCTGCGTTGGTATATCAGCTTGCACATTGCACACGTTTTTACACACGCAAACCTTTAGTAAATCAGGCCCTGGGTGTATCAGCTCGTTTTTTGCAAATACCGTCATCTACTTTTAAATGGACAAATGAATAACCAGCCACAGAAGACCAACAACAACAACAACAACAAAACACAATATACTATTTTGATTTTTGCCATGGCTTTCTGACATTTTGAAATGTTTGTTTATTAAAGGCAAATTACAACAATTTCAGCGAGAGAAAGGTGACGAACAGCAACGTTTAACTCCAACAACACTCGCATGAAGCCGTTGACATCCTCTTCTTTTTTTCCCTCCCCTCCTCTTCCAGATTTATTTAAAAGAAAAGAGATAAGAAAACAATTAAATGCTACTGCTGTCATCTGTTTTGTCACCAATACGACAGCGTTTCTACACAGCTCCATTTTTTCACCACACACACGTTACGCCGCCTAGTCAGCATTTTCCTTTTCACACACTCTGGAGGACGTTTCGGTAAACCTCTGATTTCAGGGGAGAAAAATTCTGCTTCAGTCTGGATGGAGGGTAAAAAAATGGAGAGATAAAGATATACGTTTAACAATTTAGCCGGATTAGTGTGGACATCGTCTCAGTCGCTACTCAGTTCATGATAAAAATGCCAAATGCCAATGTCTTAGTAATACACGACACACAAGATTGAAGATGAAATTGGAAGTTACTGGTTAGTGGTTTCGAGGTTAGTTTGACGCTTGGGGATCCTGCATAGAGTCGGCCTTTCTGCATTCATGGGGGTTTTCTCCAGGTGCTCACCAGGGTTGTGAAGGTTACTTTGGAAATGTAATAGGTTAAAAAATTACTAGTTACTCTATTTAAAATGTAATAAGTAATGCAACTATTTCAGTTACTTCATCAAAATAATGTAACTTATTACATTTGATGACTTTTCTAATGTTCTAACCAATGTTTTCAGTTGTTAGGGTAAATGTTCCCTCCATCTGTCCTTCTGTCCTTCTTTGTTTCCTTCCTTCCGTCCTTCTGTCCTTCCTTCCTTCCTTGTTTCCTTCCTTCCATCCTTCTGCCCTTCCTTCCTTCCTTCCTTCCTCCCTTCCTCCCTAAGACCTAAGATCAGCTGTTAGGGTAAATGTTCCCATTAAGCACCAAAATCTAAGTCCAGCTGTTTTTCATGGATACTGACATGATTTATAAGGGAGATCATTTCTTATAAAGCAACATTTATCTCTCATTTGAAAATGTATTCATTAGTTCATGTAGATTTTGGAATATAAAATAAAGATATTTGATGAATAAAGTGGGTTTAATTGGTACTGTGACTCCATTTAAGTCCATGTGTGCTCCAAATAAGCCCACATCATGATTTATTTACTAAATATATAAAATAATATTGATTTCAAAAAATTAAAAACAACAATGTATGTATTCAGTAACATGTTAAATATTAAAAAATGAGGAAAAAACCCTCCTGAGCTAAATCTTGAAGGTCTGACTTCAGATGTAACCTCCTTTGTAATCATCAACATAAGTAACTGTAGTTTAATTACACATTTTATCTCAGTAACAGATTACAGTTACATTTATTTTGTAATTAAATGACGTAACACCATTACATGTAACTAGTTACTCTGGAAACTGAATCACCTTTAAAGAAGAATGTGAATGTATTTTATTGGTGTTGCCCTTTCCATGAGGTCAATCTACTTCTATTACATTTAATTAAAACAGGAATTAAAAAGTATACGTTTAAATTAAAGTTTTAATATAGATTATTCCTCCTAATTTACATATGCAGTGCTGTGCCTTTGCCTGATGTATTCTGGGATAGACTCCAACCTTCTGTCCAGTCCAGTGACCCTGGCTCAGTCACAGCGTCAAACCTTTGTCCAAAGCACTGAACCCTTGCAAACATTAATTGACAACACCTGCATGCTTATGGATGCACGAGAGAGTTTTATTATGAGGGTGAAAGAGCTCAAAAATGGTGCACGAGGAGGAGCTGGACAGCAGTTTGTCACATCAGTGGTGTCCGGTCAGAGGCGTTTCTGTGGCAACTAAAGTAATGAGGTTTAATTTTTTTATGTAATTAGTTTAACCCTCCTGTTGTCCTCGAGTCAAGGAAGGAAGGAAGAAGGAAAGAAAGGAGGGAGGGAGGAAAGGAAAGGAAGGAAGGAAAGAAGGGAAGGAAGGGAGGGAGGAAGAAGGAAAGAAAGGAGGGAGAGAGGAAAGGAAAGGAAGGAAGGAAAGAAGGGAAGGGAGGAAGAAGGAAGGAAGGGGGGAGGAAGAAGGAAAAAAGGAGGGATGGAGGAAGGGAAGAAAGGAAAGAAGTAAGGAAGGAAGGAAGGTAGGAGGGAGGGAGGGAGGGAGGGAGGGAGGAAAGAAGGAAGGAGGGAGGAAGGGAGGAAAGAAGGAAGGAAAGAAGGAAGGAAGGTAGGAGGGAGGGAGGAAAGAAGGAAGGAGGGAGGGAGGTATAAAGGAAAATAGGAAGGAAGGAAAGAAGGGAAGGAAGGGAGGAAGAAGGAAGGAAGGGGGGAGGAAGAAGGAAAAAAGGAGGGAGGGAGGAAGGGAAGAAAGGAAAGAAGTAAGGAAGGAAGGTAGGAGGGAGGGAGGGAGGAAAGAAGGAAGGAGGGAGGAAGGGAGGAAAGAAGGAAGGAAGGTAGGAGGGAGGGAGGGAGAAAGGAAAATAGGAAGGAAGGAAAGAAGAACAGAAGAAAGGAAGAAGGAAGGAAGGAAAGAAGGACAGAGGAAAGGAAGAAGGAAAGGAAGGAAGGAAAGAAGGAAAGGAAGGAAGGAAGGAAGGACAGAGGAAAGGAAGAAGGAAAGGAAGGAAGGAGGGAAGGAAAGAAGGACAGAGGAAAGGAAGGAAGGAAAGGAAGGAAGGGAGGGAGGAAGGGATGAAGGACAGAAGGTAGGAAGAAAGGGGGGTGGAGGAAGGAAAGAAGGAAGGCAGGAAAGAGAGAAGGAAGGAGGGACGAAGGAGGGTTGAAGGACAGACGGAAGGAAAGAAGGAACAGTCAAAACAGACGGGGTCAATTTGACCCGGGAGGACGACACGAAGGTTAAATGTACAGTATATTATCTACTCTGAGTTTGTGGGATATTGGTAATTTTGATGGGTCAAATCAGAAAAAAAAGAACATTGAAAGGGTTAGGGTTAGGTATTATCAGACGCACTGCTGCATAATACATACATCATCTTTCTTTTCAGTCTTTTTAACATATAATATTTAAGATAATGCAGTTATAGGACTCGATGTAAAGGCTTCAGAATTGCAAAATTATAGAAAGTGGGTATACTGGGATGCAGGAAAAGCCCTCAGACTCACCGACGTATCAGAAATGGGCTTCATAGTCTGTGACATGGATGGATGTTTGAGCTAGAAAATTCAATATGATGCCCGAGAGGCTCATTTGTCTACTATACACAACAAACACTCTCAGTTGAGTTTATTTGGTGTGGCTGGCAGGCTTTTACATGCATACAGTATCTATATTTGGAAACACTACATTTTGCTGTCAAGTCTGCGTCTCTTTTTTTTTTTATTATCCTCATTAGGAATAGTAAGGTTTTTGGCAAACACTGCAATGTTATTTTGGAACAACACTGAATTTGGAAATGGGAACACTGTCTTTTTTAACATTGCATCCCTATTAGACTATTGCTGACAAACTTTTTTTTAAAACAGGAGATACATTATTTTTGTGTTTCTTATTTATCTTTCCAGGCAGATTCTTGAAATGAACTTGACTTGTTTAATACAGACATCAACAAAATAAGTTGCAAAAAGCATGATGTGATGTAAAGTAGGGCATATATTAAATCAGAGGTAACATGTCTGGGGTTTACTTTTAATTCCCACTTAAAGAAGGTGACCAAAACAGCTTTTTACCACTTAAATTACCAAATTACGGCCGTTCCTATCCCACGCAGGAAAACACAGGAAAACGTATTCATGCTTTTATTTCTTACAGGCTGAACTACTGCAGTGCTGTTTTTACAAAAACACTTTATATGTGCAATACTAAGGGAAATCACGCAATAATAACAGCAGAATGTGGAATATCTTGTGTGTGTGGATTATGTGTTTCACCTTCCTTTTAGTTTAGTACTAGATGTTTATTTACCTTTTTGACCCAAAGCCACAACAGAGTCAGAAGACAAGTTTCTGAGAGTCAACAGCTTGTGTGATAGGCGGCTCATAGGACAACAGCTTCAAGCACAGCTTCATAGTGGTCGTAGTAAGCAAGTCTCAGTTTCAACTGTGAAGAGAAGACTTCCAGTTACAGGTTTGACAGGTTGAGTTGCAGCTAGAAAGCCATTGCTAAAACGTCAGAATAAGAAGAAGAGCCTTGCCTGGGCCATGAAACACCACCAATGGACTACTGAAGACTGGAAGAAGGTGTTCCTGAGGAAGATGAATCAAAATGTAAAATCTTCTGTTCATCACGCAGGAGTTTTGTACGCCGTCAATAGGCGAAAGGATGGTTCCTCAGTGTGTGACATTAACTGTTAAACATGGAGGAGGAAGCGTGATGGTCTGGGGCTGTTTTTCTGAATCCAGGCTTGGCTACCACATCATTCTGCAGCTATGCCATGCAGAACCCTCTGATATGCACATAGTTGGTCAGAGGTTCATCCTACAGCAAGATAATGACCCAAAACATAAGTCCAAGCTATGCCACAACTACCTTAGGAAAAAAGACCAAGATGGTAAGCTTGAAAAAAAACTTCAATAAAAAAATGGAAAAATTGGGGTATATGTGGGGGGTATATGTGTATGTATATATATAATTATTGTGTCTTCTATAAGCACTTTTAAACTGTATTGTACAATGACAATAAAGAGTATTCTATTAGACTCCCTATTGTTTTACAATTCTTAACAAGCTCTCAGATCATCTACTGCTGGGTTTTTAAATACACACAATTATGCCCAAAAGAAAAATAGGAAGCAGTCTTTAATTATGCTCCAAAACTATGGAATATTTTACCTAAAGCTATAAGAGATGTGAGCTCTGTGAACTTTTTAAAATGACAAAGTTGTAGTAGTAGTAGTATTAAATATGATTTGTGCTAAAAGGGGTAGAAAAAAAACAGTGTTATGATCCTTTAAAATACCTGCACTTATCTATTTTTGAAGTTAATCCCCAGTTCAACGTGATGATCTCATCTATAAGGTATTTTTTTTACATCCTGTAGGTGTAACATACAGTATTACTCAGAAAACCTTTCACTAATGAAAATTAAGATACAAATCTCAAGAAATCAATTTTTATAGCTCTGCCCGGTGATAGATGCAGAGGTTCAGCCTCAGTTACATTAGAGGAAGAAAAGAGTCTTAGAGCTATTAAGCAACAAACAGTTTTCTCTTTCTAGATTAGCCTCCGCACCTCCCTCATGCCAAAGTGATGTATACGAGGAGCTTTGAGCTTCTTGGAAACGCAGGAATATAATCCATTATCATGACCGGTGACATCTCATTATCAGATGTTCAGCTCATCGGATGTAACGCAGCACTAACACCTTCATCTGCCACAACCGCTCACTTCCATTTCCACCGGGCCAACCTCAACTCCAGATCTATTGCTTTCCACCGCGCCGTGAGTCACTCTTGGTTAATAGCATGTCTAACGGATAGCGTTAGGTTAATGTCAGTAAACAGCTTTAAATAAGAGAACAAAAACAAGTTTATCGTTTCTCTAAATGACCGCGACTCTCACCTCACTCAGAGAGCATAAAAAAGAAAATCACATCGAGGCAATCGACCGTCTGACATTGACGCAGTAATTGTTTCTGACTGTAGAGGGTGAGGCGAGGAGGAGTCGGACCCAAATGTGCTCTCGGCAAAAGTGTTTGAAACGCCATACTGGAGCTCTCATCTGCCCACCCTGCAATCTGATAAACACTCTGCAAAATTTAGAAGAGGCTCCTTTGGCTCACTACAGTAGGCCAGACAAGAAGCTTGCATCTGAGTGTATGTGTGTGTGTGTGTGTGTGTGTGTGTTTGTGTGTGTGTGTGTGTGTGTGTGTGTGTTTGTGTGTGCATGCATGAGAACCTCGACAACAACACTTTCTTTTGTGTGGATGCCCAAAGGGTCTGAAGAGGATAAATGGAGCCAATTACTGGTGCTTCACCACTCATCGTAGTTCCCGCTGTAGCCACATGGCACGATGACAACAGCTACACTGGCGCTTTACACTTTACACAGATCTGGAATTAGACCCCCCCACCCCACCACAAACACACACACACACACACACACACACAAAAAGGAGACATTTTAGTGTGAGGATCATCTTCATCCACTGGCTAACACAGATGCTTTACTGCTGTGTATCTAATTGAAGAGTGTGTTGTTCCTTATTGACTGTTCTCTCTGATTGTAGTCCACAGAAAATACAGGAATGAAAGCAAGTCACAGGGTTTTCCTTCTGTCCACAGTTTGACACACACACACACACACACACACACACACACACACACACACACACACACACACAGTCTCAAATAACAGCACAATGTCCAAAGGCACCTTGATGCTTTGAGCTAAATGCTGACATCAGCATGTTGCCATAGCCTACTCACATTGACAGTGTTAAGCAAGTATATTCATGTTCAGGTATGTGCTCAACAGGGTTGGGAACGTTACTTTGGTAATGTAATAGGTTACAGATTACTAGTTACTCTATTTAAAATGTAATAAGTAATGTAACTATTTCAATGACTTCATCAAAGTAATGTAACTTATTACATTTGATGACTTTTCTAATGTTCTAACCAATGTTTTCAGCTGTTAGGGTAAATGTTCCCTCCATCTTTCTTTCTTTCCTTCCTTCCTTCCTTCCTTCCTTCCTTCCATCCTTCCTTTCTTTCTTTCTTTCTTCCTTCCTTTCTTCCTTCCTTCCTTCCTTCCTTATTTCCTTCCTTCCTTCCTTCCTTCTTTCCTTCCTTCTTCCCTTATTTCCTTCCTTGCTTCCATCCTTCCTTCCTTCCATCCTTCCTTCCTTCCTTCCATCCTTCCCTTCCTTCCCTTCCTTCCTTCCTTCCTTCCTTCCTTCCTTCCTTCCTTCCTTCCTTCCTTCCTTCCTTATTTCCTTCCTTCCTCCCTGTCTAACTAACTAACTAACTAACTGAGATCTAAGTTCAGCTGTTAGGGTAAATGTTCCCATTAAGCACCAAAATCTAAGTCCAGGTGTTTTTCATGGATACTGACATGATTTATAAGGGAGATCATTTCTTATAAAGCAACATTTATCTCTCATTTGAAAATGTATTCATTATTTCATGTAGATTTTGGAATATAAAATAAAGATATTTGATGAATAAAGTGGGTTTAATTGGTACTGTGACTCCATTTAAGCCCATGTGTGCTCCAAATAAGCCCATGTCATGATTTATTTACTAAATATAAAAAAAAAATGATTTCAAAGAATTAAAAACATCAATATATGTATTCAGTAACATGTTAAATATTAAAAATGAGGAAAAAACCCTCCTGAGCAAAGTCTTAAAGGTCTGACTTCAGATGTAACCTCCTTTGTAATCATCAACATTTTCATAACTGTAATTTAATGACACATCCATAAACACTTATATCTGCTGACACTTACATTATAGTGTGGAAACCATTTATGTTAAATAGGGGGACTTAATAATGAGTTAACAAATAAATAAGTATGACGTAAGCTTGATTAGTTGTGAAAATGGTTTACATAGATCCAAATCTTTGCCACTTTGCAGGGCTTATTTTCTTCATAAATGTTTTTTTGACCAAAGAATGACTTTTTTTTTTTTTTTTAAACCCAAGCCCATCTCAGCTCTGTCTCAATGATTCCTCAGGCAGCTGAGTAAATAAAGACATCTCTTAGCAGGAGGAGAGTCCAGGCTTCTGCAGTACCGCCTCTGACCACCAGGGGCTGCTCTTTCAGTGGCTCTTCACTCTTTCTGATAACACAAGTGTATTTTACATTCCTCTGTATTATTATCTGTATCATGGCTTCCTTCTGTGGGTGTTACATCTATAGCATCTCTTAGCTTTTCATGATAATATAACAATAAATTCTCTATGTCTCTGAGGAATGAAAGTGTACTATATATATTTGGAAATGTGTTTTACATCTATAGCATCTCTTAGCTTTTCATGATAATATTACAATAAATTCTCTATGTCTCTGAGGAATGAAAGTGTACTATATACTTGGAACATTTGTTTTATATCTATAGCATCTCTTAGCTTTCATGGTAATATTAAAATACATTCTCTATATCTGTAAGAAATGTAAATGTACCATATATCAGAAAACTTGAAAAAATATATTGAAGACTTTAACTTTCAAATGTAAATGCATACCTTTTTATGTTACAGTAATATAAATGCTTCTTTAAAAGTAAGGAAATATTCCATGTGAATAGTGGCAATAATTATTTTAATGTATTACAAACAGGGTCACATATTACAGTTCAGTACAATACAGTAATCCAACTAACCAGGTAGATCTGTAAAGGTGTGTTTCACAGCAACAAGACCTTAAGAAAAAATCATAGCCCAAAAAAAAAAAAAAAGACTACAATTCAATTTACAACAAAACCTCAACAAAAAAGAATATTGTCTCAATTTTTATGCAGGCAATCATGTCACTAAGCTTTTTGCTATCACAGGGCAAAAGGGGTCAAACACAGGTAATTACTTTTAATAGAAACGGTTAATTTTTCATGACCTCTTCCCCCTCTTGAGGAGACAAAGCCAGACTTGGTGCTTGAGTCACCATAGCGACACGTAATACAGAACAAGAGCAAAGCTGCAGGCTTGTTATGATGGTAAGGAATAGGACTAGTGGGGTTAATGCACACCAAAATGCTGCTGAAATATGCATGCACTTTTACTTAAGTAACCTTTTGAATGCACGACTTTTAGTTGTGATATGTTTCCTTTTTTACTCTGTTGTATTACTACTTAAGATGGCATAAATAAAGGATCTGAACAGCAGTCGAACTAGCAGCGGCTGTGTATGAAAGGATATAGTGCTGTTAGGAAACATTTCTTTTGTCTGGCGCTCCGTACGCTGAGAGCTGTACTGTACCACAAAAACAAAACAAATTGTCATGGGATGAAGTGTGAATTACAATAATGAAGAGTGACAGGGAGGAAAAGGGAAAAGAGGGAAAAGAGGGAGAGAAGCAAATGGGGGGATGAAAAATAACTGTAATGGAACAGAGAGGAGAGAGAGAGAGAAGAAAGAAAGAAAGACTGACAACAGAGCTTTGGTGAGCTGGAGGAAATTGAAATGCAGATGGCTAGGTATTCTGTTAAGCTCTCACACCTCTCTCCCCCTATTCTCGAAGCCCCGTCTCTAATTTCACTCTCTTCACACTTCTCTTTAACGTTTCTTTTTCATTTCCTTCCTCCCCATTCCTCTCTTTTATCTTTCCCTCCCGTTCCCGTTTTATAGTCTATCTTGTACACCATTCTGCGTGTGTGTGTGCCCCCATCTTTATCAGCCCCACTCTTTTTCTCCCTGTTCTTGTCTATCTCTCAGATCCAAAGTACATGTGGCAATGAATTCTCTCCCTGGCAATGAGCTGTCTACCCTCAGGAGAAGCACCAATCCTTGGCCAGAGGAAGGCAGATCTCTTCTCTAAGATCTTATTGCACCTCTGGCCTGTGGTTATGACACTCTGGAGTGAGGTTGATACTACTGTGCTCTTATGACAAAAAGGCACAACACATGCATTGCCATATAAACTGCATATTTCGCAAATACAGTCAAACATTGTTCAATCACTTGGAGCGGAGTCTCATATTCCTATATTTGCAGGAGCCACATTATGTAGTCTACCGCAGTTCAAGTCACGTCTAGTTCAAATTACTACTTGTCTATTTTTGATTTGCAGCCTAATTAAGACCCGAGTGCTGTCAAGATAACATGAGGAACACATGCTGAATCTTCAAAGTGGATTTATACTTGTGCATAAAGGCTTTACAGCAGCAGGGCTGGGTGATACCATGAATTAATTAACTTTTTGGTTGTGCACAATGTGTAAAATGTCCAAATCATAAAATTGAGTTATTCTAAAAAAAGATTGAGATGCACAAAAAGATGGACGATTTGAGTCACAACCGTCCCGTAAAAGGTGAAAAAATGATTAGTTTGGTAATGTGCAAAAAATATACAGTCATGTTTTGTCACTACTAGATAACCATGTCAGTTACATTCATGGAGAAAATACAGAAAAATCTATGCTGACAACACAAAAAAGAATAACTGGTGCTACAGGGTAAGCAGCAAATTGGTTAAATAAAGTATACAGACCCCAAATGTAAGAGCCTCTCAGAAGTCATCATAAAAAAATAAAAAAATAAATAACATTAAGTTGACTGGGGCTGCTTATGAAGTTACCAGTTAGAGGGCCCTGCATAATCAATACATGCAACTATTTCACCCGACAGCTAATTTAGCAGAAGGCTAGTGTGGCTAGAAGTGAGGACGTACAGTTAGCAGCAGTCAAACTGGAGATAGCAAAAGAGAGAGAGACTATCTGGTTTATGATAGCTAGTCTGATTAAACAGTCAGTGGGGCTAAAAGTGAATATACTAGTCCGCATCTTTCCCTACCTTTCTCCTTTGTTATGATGGTGAACCTGGCAGGAAACAGCAGGATTGGCTTAACCCTCCTGTTGTCCTCGAGTCAAGGAAGGAAGGGAGGAAGGTAGGAAGAAGGAAGGAAAGGAGGGAGGGAGGGAGGGAAGAAAGGGAGGAAGGAAGGAAGGCAAGGAAGGAAGGAAGGAAGGTAGGGGGGAGGAAAGAATGAGAGAAGGAGGGAGGGAGGAAAGGGAGGAAGGTAGGAAGGAAGGAAAGAAGGACAGAAGGAAGGGACGAAATAAGGAAGGAAGGAAGGAAGGAACAAACAGTCAAAACAGACGGGGTCAATTTTGCCGACAGAAAGGTTAAGGACTAGGTTATGAAGCTCTGACATCACCTCTCAATATTTGTAGGGCTGCTCCATTGCCTCTGAAGCGATGTCCGAGTCCTCACAGATGGCCATTGCGGACTCGGTGTTTGTTGGAGAGTGGGGGGGTTCTCCCTATGAAATTGATTCATGCTTTCATCTCCAGTAGACTCGACTACTGTAACGGTCTTCTGACTGGACTCCCACAAAAAAAGCATTAAACAGCTGCATCTCATTCAGAACGCTGCAGCTCGAGTTTTAACCAGAACAAAGAGATCAGAGCACATTACTCCAGTTCTAAAGTCTTTACACTGGCTCCCAGTCAGCTATAGAATAGATTTTAAAGTTCTGCTACTGGTCTACAAATCACTGAATGGGTTTAGGTCCAGAATACATGAATGACATGTTAGTAGAATATAAACCCAGTAGAGCTCTGAGATCTACTGACTCAGGTCAGATAGTGGAGCCCAGAGTTCAGACTAAACATGGTGAAGCAGCTTTTACACAACTGGAACAAACTACCAGCAGAACTGAAATCAGCCCCAACTGTGAATATTTTTAAATCCAGGTTAAAAACACTCCTCTTCTCCTGTGCTTATGATTGAGCTCTTATTTCAAAGCACTTTAAATGTTAATCTTTCATTTGCACTCTATGTCCTTTTAATGATTGTAAAGCAAATCATTATTTTATGCTGCAACCTTATATTTAATGCTCTATTCTAGTATTTTCTTTCTCTCTCTTTCTATGTTTCTGTGGGGGGTATGTATGCGTGTACTATGATTGGGTTTTACTTTTATTTCTCAAATTCCATGTTTTTATGTTGGTTTTTTTTCATTTCCAATTTTTTTCTGTTAAATGTTCGTTTTATGTAAAGCACATTCAGTTGCCATTGTGTATGAAATGTGCTATATAAATAAAACTGCCTTGCCTATGTTCACTCACTTCTAAGAAATGTTCCTCCCATCAAAATTAGGCCCTAAATTCCCTCAAGGATTTTCCACCAAATTAGGCTCCATGTTAGTGACAGTTTAGCCACCAAAATCTACTCAATTCATCTCTGAGTCCTCGGGGACATATCCTGAGATATCACGCTAACGAGAAAGACAGACTTACTTGCAAGACGGACTTACAGGTGAAATTCTTTATTTTATTATTAAACTGAGGGAACATAGGTCTGCAGGAACACAGGTCTGCATAGGAAGACCAACTATGGGACTTTAGGTT
This sequence comes from Scomber scombrus, assembly GCF_963691925.1. NCBI lineage: Eukaryota > Metazoa > Chordata > Actinopteri > Scombriformes > Scombridae > Scomber > Scomber scombrus. Next base: position 26,493,536 of record NC_084981.1, read on the forward strand.
GATTACTTTGGCTCAGAGCTTAGCATCACTCTCCATTAGCGTAGCACATATTGTTTCCAATGCTAACAGGCATTCATCCTGTACGTTAGCATTAGACTCGAGATATGAAACTGATACAAACAACAGCAGTGTTGAAAACTGATTATTAAACTGGTTGTGCTCTACTTAGTTGAAACATCTGGTGCTGACAGTTTAATATCTGTGTGGGATGACCTGTATTTTATGTGTAATTATGACAGTCTTGCAGGTGGTGCAGATATTTTATTAGCCTTGCTCAACTTGTCTTAAAACACATGATGTTTCAAGTCAGGCAAACACAAATTGATTACAACTGTGAATCAGCCTCAAGCTTGAAACAAATTAAGATTAGATTTTATTTTGTCTACATCGCCAAAGCCCTAATTTACAGCATATATTACACACAAAGCATCTATAATTATGCCATGGGCAATGCTGTAAAAGACATGTGCCTCCTTGACAATGTAACGATGTGTCGCTCTATATCACAATTAAAGACTGTAAACACCGTTACTTTGAGGTATATAATTAGACAACAACACAGCCTTGTACGCATCAAGGTAGTTTGCAGAGCCACAAACAATCAACGGGTGAAATCTGAACTATAAATCAATACCATTGCCTGAGGTATCCATGGCAGCATCTCCGCACACCTTCACTCTGAAGCATAAATCAAGTTTTAGTGAGGCAATCAAATTGAATGAGGCTTAATTGTCGCCTTGTCTTATAATAGGTTTCAGACATTCTTCCAGTTCCAGTCGGCTGCAGTGTCAAAACGTACCTTTTTTTATACTGTATAAATGTTCACAGTTGTTCATCACTATTAAATAATCAATACTAAATGCTGCTGTTTAAGGTATAGATATTCAAGAAGAAAACATGTCAATAGAGGTTCAAATTGTACTAGATGAGCGCCGTTTAAAGGTTTTCTGACAGGTTTGGAGCGGGATGATGTGACAGACTGAAGCACTTTGGACCTCTAAACAAAAGAAGAGGGTGAACATCATCAATCATGTGTGTAAACTGCTTTATTTAAGCAGTGATGTCAGTGTTTGAGGCCTGTGTGATAAGGGTCAGTGATAAATAAGGGTTGATAAGATGAGCAATTCTTTAAATAAATAGTCTTAAAAGCAGCATCAGGTTCGTTAAAATGTACATCTTGTATTTTTGTTGGTTTTATAGCATTTGAAATGACATTTGCACCATTTTTTTTAACCAAAAGACTGAATGCTCCTGAAAATGTCAAATGGTGTAACCACAAAAGAATGATTAAATATTAAATATTTCATCCACCTACAGTGTATTTAAGTGGACTTATACTAATAATTACTTCATTTAAAAACTGAAATGTTTCCTGATCTCCATGGTTACCAGATTAAATGTAATATTTACAACAATTGTATTCCATTACCTTTATTTAATATAAAAAAGTTATAATGTAAGATCATGCCAAACTAGTTGATATGGTGTTTTATTGAGAATTTACTGTTTTTAAGCGAGTTGAATTATTTGGTACAAAGTTTTTATGGTTACACCACTTAGACATTTTTACCATAATCTTCTAATATATTCTCTCAAAATGGATTAAAAGCAGAAATGTGATGCTGGGTCCACAAAAAAAGAATGTGTGCAAGTTATTCATACGTTTATTTTCACATGTTAACCCCTTTAAATTTGACTAAACCACATGGACACAATAAAACATCAGTGATTTATCATTTAAGTTGAATGCATAATCATGAAACTTTGCCAGATTCACTATGTATTACAGCCAATGATCAGACATTGATTTATTGACATTGTACTTAACCTTATTCTGTTATAGGTGAATATCTAATGTAGCTGATTGTATAAAGATAAAAAGAAGTTTGGCCTGTAATGTCAAATAATGATGATCCAAAATATCCTTTTCGAGAATTTTGGAAAGATTTGAGACATATGGTATGCCGAGCCTTATTTTTAGCCTTGCTGTGTCGTATTTATATGCAACATAGTAAAATGAAAGAAAGAAAAACAAATTAATTAGTATTGTGTTCTCTCACAAGGCGATTCACACCACACTATAAAATAGGAGAGCTATTTATGTCTGAACAGAAGCGGGCCAAAGACTGTGCAGATATACATTTTACTAGATTTTTTTTTATGGTGTCGTGTGTGGTAGTAGAATTGACCGTGTCTAATTCGTCAGCAATGTTCAATGGTCGGTTTATGTGCTTTGTTACGCTATGACTTCCCTTCTTCAAATTTCCACTAACAGTTACAGTATTAACCTTCGTGTCGTCCTCCCGGGTCAAATTGACCCCTTCTTTCCTCCCTTCCTTCCCTCTTTCCTCCATCCTTCCTTCCTTTCCTTCCTCCCTGCTTTCCTTCCCTCCCTCCTTCTGTCTGTCCTCCCACCCTCCTTCCTTCTTTCCTTCCCTCCTCCCTCCTTTCCTTCCTTCCTTCTTCCCTCCTTTCCTTCCTTCTTCCTCCCTCCCTCCTTTCCTTCCCTCCTCCTTCCCTTCTTTCCTTCCTTCCCTCCATCTGTCCTCCCTCCCTCCTTCTTCCTTCCTTCCTTCCTTTCCTTCCTCCCTTCCTTCTTTCCTTTCCCAAATTCCTCCCTCCTTTCCTTCCTTCCCTCCGTCTGTCCTCCCCCCCTCCTTCTTTCCTTCCCTCTTTCCTTCCTTCCTTTCCTTCCTTCCTCCTTTCCTCCTCCCTTCTTTCCGTCCTCCCTCCCTCCTTTCCTTCTTTCCTTCCTTCTTCCTCCCTTCACTTCCTTTTTTCCTTCCTTTTTTCTCCCTTCCTTTTTCCTCCCTTCCTTCCTTCTTCCTCCCTTCCTCCCTTCCTTGACTTGAGCACAACAGGAGGGTTAAAGCTGTACTGTTTACATTTGAAGTTGACGTTAGAGTCTGAAGCAAATCTTGGCATCAGTCATGTCTTGTTTTTTTTGTTATTTGTGTAATCTCTGTTTGAAAACTGGTATTTCATTTCTACACATTTTAACCTGACAAATATCTAAATAGGAAACAATGAGGTGTTGCTTTTCTCACTGAAACATTGTCCTCATTCTTTAGTCTTCAGACCATTAGATTAGACTTCTACTGATTAAATGAATCCTCTGCTAAATGAATCCCCCCCCCCTCTGCATTTTTGAGGTTTGCACTCATTATTTGACCCTTGTAATTTTTGGCATTGGGTTTGGATTTGTTATTGTTACTGCTGCACTCATTGTAAGCCACTGCCAGCAGCTTGCTCCTCCAGACCCCCAGCACTAAGCTGCAGCACCATGGGGGATTGAGCCTTCTGCTCTGCTGCACCACGCTTGTGGAACAGCCTTTCTAATCATCTGAAGGCAGCACAGACCCTAGACTCTTTCTGTTTTAAAGAAAAAGGACCTAACAACCTTTCTATTCAGGGAGGCTTTTTCATATGAACTCTTGTTATGATTGTATTTATGTTGTGTGTTGTATGTTATTAAAAAAAAAACCTTAACAATGTGATAGTCTACCTGCAGGCCATCAGACTGTCTCAGCCCATTAATCAGCACAGGTGTCTGCCAATCAGCTGATCAACCTAGAGGCATCACAACAGGTGCCTTCCTTCCTCCCTCCCTTCCTCCCTCCTTTCCTTCCTTCTTCCTCCCTTCTTTCCTTCCTTCCCTCCGTTCTTCCTTCCTTCCTCCCTTCCTTCCTCCCTCCTTTCCTTCCTTCTTCCTCCCTCCTTTCCTTCCCTCCTCCCTCCCTTCTTTCCTTCCTTCCCTCCGTTCTTCCTTCCTTCCTCCCTTCCTTCCTCCCTCCTTTCCTTCCTTCTTCCTCCCTCCCTCCTTCCTTCCCTCCTCCCTCCCTTCTTTCCTTCCTTACTTCTTTCCTTTCCTCCCTCCTTTCCCTCCTTCCTCCCTCCATTCCTTCTTTCCCTCCATATGTCCTCCCTCCCTCCTTCTTTCCTTCCCTTCTTCCTTCCTTTCCTTCCTCCCTCCTTTCCTTCCTTCTTCCTTCCTCCCTTCTTTCCGTCCTCCCTCCCTCCTTTCCTTCCTCCCGTCTTACCGTCCTCCCTCCCTCCTTTCCTCCCTTCAGCCCATTAATCAGCACAGGTGTCTGCCAATCAGCTGATCAACCTAGAGGCATCACAACAGGTGCCTTCCTTCCTCCCTCCCTTCCTCCCTCCTTTCCTTCCTTCTTCCTCCCTTCTTTCCTTCCTTCCCTCCGTTCTTCCTTCCTTCCTCCCTTCCTTCCTCCCTCCTTTCCTTCCTTCTTCCTCCCTCCTTTCCTTCCCTCCTCCCTCCCTTCTTTCCTTCCTTCCCTCCGTTCTTCCTTCCTTCCTCCCTTCCTTCCTCCCTCCTTTCCTTCCTTCTTCCTCCCTCCCTCCTTCCTTCCCTCCTCCCTCCCTTCTTTCCTTCCTTACTTCTTTCCTTTCCTCCCTCCTTTCCCTCCTTCCTCCCTCCTTTCCTTCTTTCCCTCCATATGTCCTCCCTCCCTCCTTCTTTCCTTCCCTTCTTCCTTCCTTTCCTTCCTCCCTCCTTTCCTTCCTTCTTCCTTCCTCCCTTCTTTCCGTCCTCCCTCCCTCCTTTCCTTCCTTCCTTCTTCCTCCCCTCCTTCTTCCTCCTTTCCTTCCTTCTTCCTTCTTCCTCCCTTCTTTCCTTCCTTCCCTCCGTTCTTCCTTCCTCCCTCCCTCCCTTCCTCCCTCCTTTCCTTCCTTCTTCCTCCCTCCCTCCTTCCTTCCCTCCTCCCTCCCTTCTTTCCTTCCTTCCCTCCGTTCTTCCTTCCTTCCTCCCTTCCTTCCTCCATCCTTTCCTTCCTTCTTCCTCCCTCCCTCCCTCCCTTCTTTCCTTCCTTACTTCTTTCCTTTCCTCCCTCCTTTCCCTCCTTCCTCCCTCCTTTCCTTCTTTCCCTCCATATGTCCTCCCTCCCTCCTTCTTTCCTTCCCTTCTTCCTTCCTTTCCTTCCTCCCTCCTTTCCTTCCTTCTTCCTTCCTCCCTTCTTTCCGTCCTCCCTCCCTCCTTTCCTTCCTTCCTTCTTCCTCCCCTCCTTCTTCCTCCCCTCCTGCTTCCTCCTTTCCTTCCTTCTTCCTTCTTCCTCCCTTATTTCCTTCCTTCCCTCCGTTCTTCCTTCCTTCCTCCCTTCCTTCCTCCCTCCTTTCCTTCCTTCTTCCTCCCTCCCTCCTTCCTTCCCTCCTCCCTCCCTTCTTTCCTTCCTTCCCTCCGTTCTTCCTTCCTCCCTTCCTTCCTCCCTCCTTTCCTTCCTTCTTCCTCCCTCCCTCCTTCCTTCCCTCCTCCCTCCCTTCTTTCCTTCCTTACTTCTTTCCTTTCCTCCCTCCTTTCCCTCCTTCCTCCCTCCTTTCCTTCTTTCCCTCCATATGTCGTCCCTCCCTCCTTCTTTCCTTCCCTTCTTCCTTCCTTTCCTTCCTCCCTCCTTTCCTTCCTTCTTCCTTCCTCCCTTCTTTCCGTCCTCCCTCCCTCCTTTCCTTCCTTCCTTCTTCCTCCCTTCCTTCCTTCTTCCTCCCTTCCTTGACTCGAGAACAACAGGAGGGTTAAAGCTGAAACTGTTTGTTGTTCAAGGAGAACGACTGAGTGAACGACTTCCCCATGCTGGCATGTAAAGAGTAAAGACAAAGATTCATCACTCCGTCGTCTGTGATTCTTCAGAGAAACACAGGAAACACCAACATAAAACAGGATGTAGGAACTCTTATGTTATATTATGATATGTTGTATATGCACTATGTTTAGTTTCAGGGAAAAATAATAAAGCAGTATAATGAGTTTATGCTTCAGTTTCTCTGAGGTAGTTGTCATATGGTGTTTTTAAATTGCATTTTTTTGGGAAGATGCTTAGAAATACTCTCAGAAAAATGTGTGTATTGTTATTAAATTTCAACTTGGACTAGGTAAGGCTCCATGCTGTGGCCCCATTGTGTTTTCCAGCTAATAAATCCCGGCTATAGTTATCTGCAGGCATCTGTTTGCAAAAAGTAAATAAATAAATATTCAGGTGGAAATAAAAACCTTCTACTTCAGTGTGTTATTTTGTATTATTATTATTTTGCATTATTATTATTTGTTATTACTCAATGCCAGTAGTGATTCAGACTGTTGGAGAAAACAGGATGTAAAAAACTCTTCTTTATGCACAAAGTTTAGTTTCAATAAGGGAATAATGCAATATGATGTGTTTATGTTTCAGTTTTTCTGAAGCAGTGGTCATATGGTGTCTCTTAATTGCCTTTTTTTTTTGGAAGATGCTTAGACATACCCTCAGAAAAATGTGTGAAATATTAATTTATTGTTATTAAATTTCAACTTGGACAAAGTAAGGCTCCATGCTGGGGCCCCATTGTGTTTTCCAGCTAATAAATCCCGGCTATAGTCATCTGCAGGTATCTGTGTGCAAAAAAAAAAAATCAGGTGCAAATAAAAACCTTCTACTTCAGTGTGTTATTTCTATTACTTAATGCCAGGAGACCAAAACCATGCATGTACTCCTGATGATTCAAAAACAGCTTTCAATTTACTTTAAATGTGCCTTTAATAGGGGTTTAAAGCTAATATAACACAAAAATACTGCAGCCCTTTGAGTTTCACCATGAATGAAAAGTGCAAAATAAAATATATCATTATAATAATTGTTATGAATTTGTTCTCTGTGATTCACTGGAATACAACCTGGTACTTTAACCTCCATTAATTTAAGAACAAGGAGGCCATTATTCTGCAGGTGAAGAGACGTTGATTAGCTGGTCCCTCGAGAACTTGACTGAGCCTCGTGCAAAGTGTCGTTGATACAAAAGAACACCGAGTTTCTCTCCACAAAAAACTAAAATGCAACACAATGTATTCCCTGGAGTCCGTTATTAATATTAGTATTATTATTATTAGACCTTTTCTATTTCTTCATTGTTCAGGTGGAAAGAAGAAATATTCGGGTTCGTATTTTTTCATTTTTTGATTAAACTGAATCACAGAAGATTCAGATGTGGCTCAGTTAGCCTAATGTAAGACAAAATACATTAACCCTCCTGTTGTCCTCAAGTCAAGGAAGGAAGGGAGGAAGAAGGAAGGAAGGGAGGAAGAAGGAAGGAAGGGAGGAAGAAGGAAGGAAAGGAGGGAGGAAGGGAGGAAGAAGGAGGAAGGGAGGAAGGAAGAAGGAAGGAAGGAAGGAAGGGAGGAAAGAAGGAAGGAAGGTAGGAGGGAGGGAATAAGGAAGGAGGGAGGGAGAAAGGAAAAGAGGAAGGAAGGGGGAAGGTAGGGGGGAGGAAAGAAGGAAGGGAGGAGGGAAAGAAGGAGGGAGGGAGGAAGGAAGGACGGAAGGAAGGAAGGAAGTAAAGGGGATGGAGCGGGGAAAGAAGGAAGGGAAGAAAAGAGAGAGGATGGAAAGAAAGAGAGAAGGATGGAGGAAGGACAGACGGAAAGAAGGAAGGGAAGAAAGAAGGAACAGTCAAAACAGACGAGGTCAATTTGACCCGGGAGGACGACACAAAGGTTAAGTATGGAGTATATTTGAGTATTTATGAAGCTGAAAATGGCTCATTGTTTTTGGTGGTACTGTGTTGCAGTTTTACTCCATGTCAATAATCTCGTCTTTGCTGTGGTGCTGCATGCTGTTCTACTGATTAGCCATCCACTCCACTGTGCTCCCTGTTTACTTATTTGGCTTCACAGGGACAGTGAGTGAGGGGAGGGACTCCTTATTCCCTCCTCATGCATGAGGCCCAGCTCTTTATCAGTCTCCCCCGCGGAGAGAGAGAAACAGAAAGACATGAGGGGGGGAGCTATATGGAGCGTGTGATGGTAAACAGGGCGAAAGAAAGAAATAAAAAGATAGAGGGTGCTAATGGTGTGTAAGTACTAGAGCAGGGGTGTCAAACATGCGGCCTGCGGGCAAGAACTGGTTCACTGAGGGGTGCAATCTGGCCCACTTTCCTACCTGTGTTCTTTTCCTTCCTTCCATCTGTCCTTCCTACTTTACTTTTTTCCTTTCTTCGTTCCTTCCTTCCTTTCTTACTTCCATCTGTCCTTCCTCCCTTTCTTCCTTCTGTCCTTCCTTCCATCTGTCATACCTCCCTAGCTTCCTTTTTTTCCTTTCTTCGTTCCTTCCTTCCTTCCATCTGTCCTTCCTCCCTTTCTTCCATCTGTCCTTCCTTCTGTCTGTCCTTCCTACCTTTCTTCCCTCCTTCCTTCTGTCTGTCCTTCCTACCTTTCTTCTCTCCTTCCTTCTGTCTGTCCTTCCTTCTGTCTGTAGTTCCTACCATTCTTCCCTCCATCCTTTTGTCTGTCTTTCCTCCTTTTCCTTCTTATTTCCTTCCTTCCTTCTTTCCATCTGTCCTTCCTCCCTTCCTTCCATCTGTCCTTCCTTCCTTCCTTCCTTCCTTCTTTCATTCCTTCCTTCTGTCTGTCCATCCTTCCTTCCTTCTCTTCTTATTTCCTTTCTTCCTTCTGTCTTTCCGTCCATCTGTCCTACCTCCCTTCCTTCCTCCCTTTCTTCCATCTGTCCTTCCTTCTGTCTGTCTTTCATACCTTTCTTCCCTCCTTCCTTCCATCTGTCCTTCCTACCTTTCTTCCCTCCTTCCTTTTGTCTGTCTTTCCTTCCTTCCCTTCTTATTTCCTTCCTTCCTTCCTTCCATCTGTCCTTCCTCCCTTCCTTCCTTCCTCCCTATCTTCCGTCCTTCCTTCCTTCCTTCCTTCTGTCTTTCTTTCCTTCCTTCTGTCTGTCCTTCCTACCTTTCTTCCCTCCTTCCCTTCTTATTTCCTTACCTCCTTCCTTCCTTCCCTCCATCTTTTTAATGATCCGGCCCACATGAGATCAAATTGGTCTGTATGTGGCCCCTTGAATGAAAATGAGTTTGACCCCTCTGTACTAGAGTGACTGAACAACTTGAAGAGATAACGAGATGGATCGCATGCATGGCAGATTTTTTTAGTGAGAAGCAGTTTATTTTCTATCAGGCTCAAAACAAACTTCTCTTAGACACTTTTAAAAAAATGTTTTATTACATTCAGTTGTATCTGGAGGTCATCTTTGGATTTTGGCCAGTAGATTTAAGCAAAGCAAAGACTTTGTTGTTAATCCTGTGCTGACGTGACGCACACAAACATACACACACACACACACACACACACACACACACACACACACACACAAAAAGCAAAACTCTGGCAGGGTAAATTCCTAAATCACCTGAAAGTCCCCAGGTAATACTCATTCCCCCTGTGAACAGAGCTTCTGAGGATTCTTTAGATAAGTAAGCATTGCACTCCCGAGTAATTTCAAGGAGTCACAAATTGCAACACTTCAGCCTCTCCAAATAGTCTTTCATCATCACTTCCCTACACACTCCTGTCAGCCTGTCCGTCTGTCTGCTGCAGCTGGTTCACAATTTATTAATCCCGGTTCTGGTGTGAAGTGCTGCCGAGGGAGACGTGACCTCATTCCTTCAGGTCAAGATCCAGCTCTTATGCAGCGGCCGGCGATCTGCATTCTGACAGCACTGGGGTTTAGCTCTTCTTTGCCTTCCAATGACTTGGTCACCGCTCCACAGATCTCGACTTTTGTGGTTCCCAAATGTTAGAATGACCTAAAAAAGTATAACCTGCCCCTGGATGGACATGAAATATATTAGTTTGTGGGCTTTTTTGGGGGTTTTTTTTGCCCAGAATCAGTCAAATTTAAAGTGGAGAGGGAAGTCAGGCTGTTGACATGACTGAAATGGAAAAAGAGGAAGCTGCACATCTCAAATTTCCAGGTCAATAAGGACAAAATAGTAGCATTTCACCCTTTTTTTTGGCTCATACAGTATCAGGCAAGAAAACACTTTTAACATTTGAGCGTATACGGCCTTCTGAAAACACTCTGAAGAAGGCTGAGTGCTGAAACATGTAAGAGCTTTTCTATTCCTCACTGAATCATATACAGGCTCATCACTTACTGTCATACTTTCTGCCTCACTGCTTTAGTCTCCTTATGGCTTTCCATCCCTCCCTGCATTTCTCTCTGACATGATCTCTGTCTGAGCTCATTGGGACACCCTCAGGACACTCAAGCTCAAGATCTCCATCGCTAGTTGATCATAAAGCTTCTACTGGATGAGATCCAGCATATTCTAATACTGTGCAATACTGAGCATCTGCTAACTATATTTCCAGCTCCCTTTTTAGTTGTGATTTTTTGTTTTTTTTGGGTAGGAATTAAAGCACTGGAGTGTCTGTTGGATTAAAAGAAAAAAGGCCAAAACACCAACATCTTCACTCTTGCTAGAAAACAAGGTGCAGCAGCACAGTGAGTGGAGTGTCCCTGTGCTTGTCTCAGATTGTTTTCGTTCCAGACTTTCTCCTTTTCATCTTATCTCTGCATACATTCATGAAGTGCAGTCATACAGAACGAGGATCAGTGCATTCTATACTCGCATTAAATATGTTTTCACCTCAACTGAACTGCATGTGTTTGCATTTTTATTGACTGTCATGTAATCATTGGTCCTCACTTTCAAATCCCCAGTTAGCACAGATGCCAAAGGAAGTCTAGGTAAGGAGGGTCAAACTCAATTTAGTTCCAGGGCCTAGGGATGCAAAATACTGGGAATGTTCAAAGTTGGATGTAAGCCTATGACAGAGAACTTTAAATCATATTTTATGTAAATACAGTTGAACATCTCCCCTATTCCTCAATCACATGCACATAGCACATTACTTACTGCAGGGCCACACCCGCTACATGCACTGTGCATTCCTTCATCACATGCACACATGATTTCTACAACCCTGGACTACTGAAGCCACACATTTGAACCCAAGTACTACATGAAGTCACATTAGTTTTGCTGATATTAGTGGGGTAAAAATATTTAATCTATTTGGTTTTGAAATTTAACTTGCAAATATTAAACCAAAAAGTGTTTGTACAGTAGCTAGCTGGCTGGTAAATCAGATATGCTAAATGTAAGCTAACTTACACCATCTCATTGACCCTTTAAGACGTTAGCTTACCATGCTGCTAGCTAAGGAACATTCATGTTTTTGTTGTTCAATGAAAGAATTTATTAAAGTTTAATCACAAATAAATCAGTCAAGTTGGTTAGTTATTAGTTTTCATGCATGTCTGCTGATGACAAAATGAAATGTTTGTATACAGTTAATACAGTTTGTATAAATTACCACATATTCCCATAATTCCCATGGAAAGTTTCGAACTTGGAATATTTCCAAGATTCCCCAGTTTAACTTCCCATTTATCTGGAATTTGTCCGCCCCTTTGCAACCCTACAAGGGCCACATACAGCCTAGTTTGACCTCACCTGTAAATAATGGATAATATATATAGTGTATTATAACTTTACTATAATAAACCATCTATTGTCAAAACAGATGAGCAGCCTGGGATGTCTTCAGAAAAATTAGTGCAGTTTCAACGATAGTCTGTCTCAGTTTTTTTAGATTATTTTGCACAGAAGCTGCTGATTGATGTTCAATATATAAATGATTTAAATACACAACATATATATATTTATTGTTTTTTATGTCTTTTTAAAGCATTTAATTGTATTCTGGTCAGGGTGGAAAAACCTTTGAAGCAGCTTTGTACATGAAGTAGTCTCCTCACAGTTTAACATGCATCATACTTTGCAAAGTTATCCAGTGGCGATGATTGGACCCCTTGGCCCTTGGACCATATGTTTGACACCCCTGGTCTAGATTATAGACTATAATAGTTTTAAATCTTTAATAGAAACACAACATTAAAATCCTGTTGAAACATCACCAACATGTAACCTGGAACACAAAAAAAAAACAAAGAATCAGTCAAATTCAGCCTTGTTTTAGTCTCATTCACCTCTTATTAACAAACCACTGTTGGATGAGACACATTTAATACTAATTTGGTACTGCGAGTTGTAGAGGAAAGAAAATGAGTGCAGTTATTGACAGAAAAGAAGTGAGTGACATGGCTGACTGGTGCTTGTGTGGGAGGCGGTGCATGTGTCCAGAGCCAAGACTGCATAGGAACAAAATTATTAAAAGCAACAATCTTATGTTTATAGAATAATTGTAATCAAATTAACGCCATGATCAAGTAAGTGCAATAATGTATGCTGTAAAACTCATTGTATGTAAAGAATGAGCTATTTGGATGGTTCATTTTTAAATGATGGGAGTTTTGTTCATGTTCCAAACTAAATTTGCTACTTTTTTTTTTTTTTTTTCAACTGGGAGCAGTCTGTCCTTCACACATATTCCCCCTCTTTGTCTCATAGGAGCTTTTAGTGTGCTTTTGGAGTTTGTGAATTGTCAAAACACAGCCCCTGATTGGCTGGCTGAGTGTGTGTGTGTGTGTGTGTGTGTGTGTGTGTGTGTGTGTGTGTGTGTGTGTGTGTGTGTGTGTGTGTGTGTCTGTCTGTGTGTGTGTGTGTGTGTGTGTGTGTGTGTGTGTGTGTGTGTGTGTGTGTGTGTGTGTGTGTGTGTGTGTGCGATTTTTGTTGGAGAGCATGCATTGGGAACACTTGTGAGAGAGAGAGAGAGAGAGAGGAAAAAAGAGAGAGATGGTGATTGAGGGAAAGAGAGTGGTGGTGGGGCGAGCTGGCGTTTGGCTGAGCAGTGAAGAGAGATTCTCTGCAGCTCTTTATCTGCTGCCTCTGTGGGCAGGCAGAGTCAGACAGAGAGATGGTTGGTATGAGAGAGAAGGCTCAGTTACCTGGAACAACCTGGAAATGGGGGCATAAAGGAGACAGAGAGAAACTACGGGAGAATAAAAACCAAAAACTTCAAAGGAAAATAATGTTTTTTTATTTCCTTTGTATCTTAATCTGAGAACAAGTCAGTGCAGGTTTGCTGATATGTGTGCAAGGAAAAAACACAAATTGCCTTAAAGCAAGGTTATGTAACAGTCGACACAAGATATACAAAATCTTCTTTTAATGAAAAGTTGAATTCACAAGAAACAGACACAGATACTATATCAGTCAGTATGCTGTTTTGCTGCTTACATGGTTTATAATAATACATTTGAACTGTTATGTTGTCTTTATTTACCTGCAAAACATTGAAATATTTTTGATGACTCATCCTGCACTCAGGTCATATGGCTGCAGTCTATTTCTTATGCACATGCGTACTTAGTACTTAGTAAATTAGAAACCCAGTCATGTGTATATAAAAGGCAGAGAAATTGGCATTCTCCAGGAAAAATCTGCCTGGGGAAATCAGGCCACTTTAATCCCCCTCCCCTGATTACAGTAAGCAGGCGTCAGGTTTACAGGACAGTTTAAGTCAGTCACTTTACTGGAGACAAGACAAATGTAAATAAGTTACTTAACTGTGAATGCATTAACTGCTGATGTCTTTAAACCTGGATTTAATTATTTTTTTTAGCCCATTTGGGAGCATTAGAAACAAATAGTGAAAACACAACACTGACATATCTTCACCTTTTAAGTTGATATATTGCTTAGATTTTCACATCCAGCTGCTACAGAGGAACATTATCATTCATGTGTTCATCGTGTTTCTGTCCACCTGCTGAATGTAAGTATAATATTCACTCTCTTTTAGCTCTGTTTTTGTTCTCCACCAACTACTTTGGGAAATATCTGCCTCTTCAGCTGCTAAATGCTCCACTATGTTCACCAGCTAGTCTACAGCTAACTGTGTGTGTCTGAGCAGGTAGTGCACAGTGGGCTTTTTACAGCTTTTTCTCTGCAAACAGCTGCAGCCAAAAATGACACTATGAGAACGCTGAGAGTGAATCGAAACAGTGAAGTTGCAGCCGGACAGCTAAACAATGAGCTGAAACTACATAAAGCTGCAGAATTCAGACAACAGTCAGATTACAGTTACATTTATTTTCTATTTAAATTAAGTAACACCATTGCATGTAACTAGTTACTCCCCAACGCTGTAGCCGATAGAAGCACAACATTAAACATTCAATTATCCATCCTGTTAACTGCCACATTTACCCACAAGAGCTGCTTTTCAGTAAAAGTTGCAAACAAGCTTCTTTTATTTGTGAAAGTAATTTTTTGTACTGAAAGTAACAGAAGATAAAGGAGCGGCCGTGGTTCAGGAGGTAGAGCGGTCGTCCACCAATTGGAAGATTGGTGGTTTGATTCCCGGCTCCTCCAGTCCACATGTCGATGTGTCCTTGGGCAAGACACTGAACCCCAAATTGCTCCCGTTGCTGTGACAACGGTGTGTTAATGGTTAGTTTCCTCCTGATGAGCAGGTTGGCACCCTGCGTGGAAGCCCCCTACCATCAGTGTGTGGATGAGATGTAATGTAAAAACACTTTGAGTTGTCATAATGTCTAGAAAAACGCTATATAAGTACAGTCCCTTTACCATTTAAAGGTCAGGAAGAAAATGTACTTTGATGAATGGGTTTGCCACATTTTTCTGTTCATATGTTGCTTGTATAGCGACACTGTACATAATGTAAGATGACATAAGAAGTACGAACACTGGAAAACATTTATAATTACAACAACAAAAAAATCTTTATAAAACCCAGTGTTCATTTTTTAAAAGAATCTTTAAGATAAGTAGACACACACACACACGTCCTCAGTCTGTGTTAGTTCTCCATCGCCCCCCCCCCTCTCTCTCTCTCTCTCTCTCTCTCTCACTCTCTCTCTCTCTCTCTCTTTCTCTCTGTGCGGAAGAAAACAGTTTTGTACTTGGAACTCTGTTTGGATGATAATTACCCAGACCTCTGCAGTCTGCTCCCTGAGCCTGTCTGAAGAGGATATAGTCACACACATACACACACACACACACACACACACACACACACACACACACACAGAAGAAAAAAAAGGCTCCATCCTCAGAATTAGTGATGTCGTAACGATGGCAGATCTGTTGGCATGCTCTCTGTTGTATGTGTGTGTGTGTGTGTTTCCGTCGGTGTGTGTGTGTGTGTGTGTGTGTGTGTGTGTGTGTGTGTGTGTGTGTGTGTGCGAGCCTGTTCTCTCTCTTTCTCTCCGTGCACACTACCAGTGTCCTTGCGTCTTGTAGACTGTGACAGAATCTATTCGCCCACCTGCTCCTCTTCATTATCCAAAATGCAGAGCCTGTAGATGTAGGGCAGAATATCTCTCCTGTCTCTCCTCTCCTTTCTTTTTTTTCCCTCTTCTCTTTGTTCATTCTCTCCGCTTTTGTTACGTCTCCATCTGTTTCCCCTCCTGTTCCTTTTCGCCTCGCCTTTACATCCCCTTGTTTCCTGTACTCTCCTCTATTCCTCTCGTCTGTTTTCTTTCCTGCACCCTTTTCTCCTCTCCTCTCCCGTTTCATCTTCATTACTCCTACATTGTCTCCTTGTTTCCTCTTCTTTCATTCCCCCCCCCTTCCCTTTTTTCCTCTCTAGTTCTTCTACCCCTTTACCGTCTTCCCCTTTTTCCTTGCTCTCTCCTCCTCATCTTATTTCCCCTTCTCTCCTCTCATCTCCTGTCTTCCACCCTGCCTGCCTCCCCTCCCTCTTACCTTGGCATGCCCGCCACGTATTCAATTACTCTGGACTTGATTACATGCTTAAAATGCGACATTGAAGGGCAAATGGCTACTTACTCTCCAAAGGAAATCTATCGGCGTCCTGCTTACGATGCTGTGAGGTTTCTCCCGCAGCTTTAGTTTTGTTTACATGCTTTCAGGAGCCGCTGTCTCACTTTGGTGATGGCAGGTGTGTTTTCGTGAGGGGAAGAGGGGAAGCGGGGGGGATGATCTGGTAGTCAATGTGACACACCCTCTCTATTTCTCACACACACACACAGACACACACACACACACACACACACACACACACACACACACACACACACACACACACAAAATGGTCTCTTACTACGTGTTCATTACAGTTTACAT
>NC_084981.1:26509575-26530553 GCF_963691925.1 Scomber scombrus
CTTACTCTCCAAAGGGAAATCTATCGGCGTCCTGCTTACGATGCCTGCGAGGTTTCTCCCGCAGCTTTACTTTTGTTTACATGCTTTCAGGAGCGGCTGTCTCACTTTGGTGATGGCAGGTTTGTGTTTTCGTGAGGGGAAGAGGGGAAGCGGGGGGGATGATTTGGTAGTCAATGTGACACACCCCTTTCTATTTCTCACACACACACACACACACACACACACACACACACAAAATGGTCTCTTACTACGTGTTCATTACAGTTTACATCTTGGTCTTTGCTTGGTTAAATTTAACTTGACTAAATGTATCGGTTTGATTGATACAAACACTCCCGAGTGACCTCATCGCATGTTGTTTAATCTGTCTCTGTCTCTGTCTCTCTCTCACACACACACACACACACACACACACACACCACACACACACACACACCACACACACATTACACCAGTGCACACAAGCACATTGATCATTATACTCTATTATTTGGCTGTTTCATCTTTTTTTTTATCAAATATGCAGAATTCAAACAGCAGACCTTAAATGAAAAGTGATGCATTGTCCCAGTAAAAGACAAACTATAGTCTATAATAATATAATAGAGTATGAAATATGTAGTGTTGGGGAGTAACTAGTTACATGTAACTTTGATTAATTGAAATAGTTACATTACTTATTACATTTTAAATAGAGTAATTAGTAATCTATAACTTATTATATTTCCTAAGTAACCTTCCCAACCCTGAAAATATGTAATATCTAATATAATGTATGATAATATACTAACTATGTAAATCTATGTAGACATAAACACTTAGACAACCAACCTACCTAACCACTAACTGATATCACATCACATGTCTTTAATGAAGCTAAAATACATTTAAATGCATTAACCGTCTCATAATCTACAGAAAGGTAAGCAAACTCAGGGTTGTAAAAGCTTTGAGTTTCCCTGAACTTGCAGGATTAGGAGATAGTGCCCTTATGTAAAAGTTGAGTCAGGGATTTGTCAGCCAACAACAGTCTTATCCGTCCAAACAGTCCAGAGGAGAGGACTAATCAGACGAGTGATAATATCTGTGTGGGGGGCACCGTGGGTGTGCAGTGCATATAAAACCATGAACATTCAATGTGAGAGTAAATGGGCAAAATTAGTGGTTTCGCTTCAGTCAAATATAACTGATTTACCCCTGAAATTCACTTATTCCTTAATTATTTCTATGCATAATTTAGGGCATTTTTGTTCATGTAATTTTTGCATCATTTTAAGCTGCAATACAAAATCCATTTAATCATATTGTAATGTGGTGAGGTCTGACTTTATACAGGGCGGAGGGTGGTATCCGAATTCTGAGTCCCCCTGCTTTTTTTGCTAACAATCCTGCAAAGCAATTTTGTCACATTTGATAAATGCAATAGTTGTGAGACGCCTCATCTGCCAGACATGGTTGAAAAATGACTGAATGAATCTTGTTTAAACTAATTATAACTGACAGTAAAAAAAGTTTAACTGCAATGCCAAAATGAACACTATATAACTCAATTGAAGCTTCACTTCCTTTTCCCCCTCGGACGGGAGAAAATGCCACTGATATCATACCTGAACATTAAAGTGAACATGATTGGTGTTGAATCCAAAGCATGGGTGTCATATAATAGATATCATGTGACTTTGTGGGTATAATGACATAAATGGGGGGGGGGGAGGAAAATAGTCAAACAGGAAGTACCACTTAAAGGTAACTGACAAAGGATTTACACAAAATCAATATTAAGGATATAAACGGTCGCCCATAAAGTTGGAATAAAATATTTTTTACTTCTTCTCATGAAATGATTGTGACAGTGTGATTTTATTCTTGATAGATAAAGTGGATATATTCTCAAAATTGTATTGCTCAATCTCATTGCACCTGGTCAAAGGTGATAACTGATGTGTATAAATAGAAAATAAAAAGAGAAATGTGTCTGAAAACAAAATTATTCCAACTTTACGGGCGACTGTGTACATCTGGCATGATTAAAACAATGCTATAATTGTTCAATTATGTTTATTTGAGCATTAAATGATGCATAAACCTAAAAACTAGTGTCCCAGATTTTAGCACGAATTGTTCCACATTAAAAAATCCACAAATTCTGAAAACATTGGGCACAAGGAACACTACTATATGTGCCATTTTCCAAAAAAAAAGTCTTCTGATTAAACAAGGAAACATCTTGAGGATTTCATAATGATATAATGTGTTGGATTTATATTTAAATATGGTCAGAATGGCAGAAAGTGTCCCAAATGACCCTAATCCACCCTACAGATGACATAAAACTACAACAATTGAAGATGCGGCTGGACTCCAACCGAACCTTCGTTGCTCATGACGACTGTTTAGAGACTATTTGTAACATTTGCGTGTGAGTAAACCGTTACTCATGATTTTGGAGCGCAGGTCAGACAGTCCAAAAAAGTTTTTAATGTGTCACGCAGTAGGCGATGATGCACTCACATGTGAAGGCTGCACTGATGGAAAGGAGGGAGAAAGAGAGAGAGAGAGAGAGAGAGAGAGAGAGGGAGGAGGTAGTGACTGTAACACTGTAAAAGTTATTAACCCTCCTGTTGTCCTCGAGTTAAGGAAGGAAGGGAGGAAGAAGGAAGGAAAGGAGGAAGAAAGAAGGAAAGGAGGGAGGGAGTGAGGAAGGAAGGGAGGAATGGAGGAAGGAAAGGAGGAAGAAGGAAGGAAAGGAGGGGGGAGTGAGGAAGGAAGGGAGGAATGGAGGAAGTAAAGGAGGAAGAAGGAAGGAAAGGAGGGGGGAGTGAGGAAGGAAGGAAGGCAGGAAGGAAGGAAGGGATGGAGGAAGAAGGAAAGGAGGGAGGAAGGAAGAAGGAAGGAAAGGAGGGAGGGAGGAAAGGAAAGAAGGAAGGGAGGAAGGAAGAAGGAAGGAAAGGAGGAAGAAGGATGGAAAGAAGAGAGGGAGGAAGGAAGGGAAAAAAGGAAAAGAGGAAGGGAGGAAGGAAGGAAAGAAGGACAGAGGAAAGAAGGAAGGGAGGAAGGTAGGGGGAGGAAAGGAAGGAAGAAAAGAAAGGAAGGAAGGAGGTAAGGAAGTAAGGAGGGAGGGAGGGAGGAAGGACAGAAGGAAGGAAGAAAGGACAGACGGAAGGAAGAAAGGAAGGGAGGAAAGAAGGAACAGTCCAAATAGACGGGGGCCAATTTGACCCGGGAGGACGACACAAAGGTTAAACCGGAGATCGGGTTCAGGGTGACACCCATCAGCAGCTCAGGAGGAGGTTCGAGGATTCATCGCCGCCTGCGCTGTCGGTGAGTTCGGCTCAGCGTGCTGGTTTATTCATCTCCTTCCACTGGTGTGATGGAAAGCCTTGGCATGAATTATTCTCATTTTCATTTCTTGACATTGAGACCATCCCTTGTGGACCTTCCGCTGGGACTTCTAGTGAAACCGCTGTAGCGACGGAGATGACACTATATCATCAATAATGTTGAGATGTATTCAAAGTCAAAGTCAAGAACACCCTGCATGAATGAAACAGACAGATCTTTCTGAACATTCACCCAGTTCTCTCTTTGGGGGATTTTGTCTGTATTGATGATGTGTGGAGGCGAGGTGCTCCTGAAAATAAACACTCATTATAGTCATCAGTTGGTTTTTTATACTATGTTTGTATTCGCTTATTATTTTCAAAAGGCTCTCGTAATTATCCATTTCATTTACAAAAGTGAATCTCCCATCTGAATGCTAAGTGACAAAATGCTTGTAAGTGTTCGCTATTTTCAACATAATAAAACAATAAGCTTTGGGGGAATGTTTTAGCACTCACTGTATCCCCAGGACCGGTGTCATTCTCTTAATGAGCCAGCTGTACAAATAATTAAATTGATATATTGTAAAAAAAAAATAAAGAATAAGAAAAAAAAAGAAAACGTCAGTAAACCCTGTGGGATTATACTTTAACCCTCCTGTTGTCCTCAGGTGAAGGAAGGAAGGAAAGGAGTAAGGAGAAAAGGAAGGAAAGGAGGAAGGAAGGAAGGAAAGGAGTAAGGAGAGAAGGAAGGAAAGGAGGGAGGGAGGGAGGGAGGGAGGGAGGAAGGAAAGAAGGAAGAAAGGAAAGAAAGAAGGAAGGAATGAGGAAGGGTTAGGAATGAAGGAAGGAAGAAATGAGGAAGGAAGGAAGGAAGGAAAGGAGTAAGGAGAGAAGGAAGGAAAGGAGGAAGGAGAGAAGGAAGGAAAGGAGTAAGGAGAGAAGGAAGGAAAGGAGTAAGGAGAGAAGGAAGGAAGGAAGGAAGGAAAGAAGTATGGAAGGAGGGGAAGAAAAAAGGAAAAATTAAAGAAAGAGGGAGGAAGGAAGGAAAGAAAGAACAGTCTAAAGAAATGGGGTCAATTTGACCCGGGAGGACGACAGGAGGGTTAATCTAAAGCTGATGCATCATTCAACAACAGAAGATGTCTGCAGATTTATTAACTTCTTAAAGAGAATATCAATAAGTAATTAGAAGAAAAACAAAACTGTTGACATGTAAAACAAGCCCAAATGGTATTATTATATGGATGTAATATTATCTGCCTTTGGATTGGCAGGTTCTTGTATGTTTTAGTGTTTTCAAACCAGAGGAGACTCTTCAAAGTTGATTTTTTTTCTCCCCAGATACGCACACTGTAAAATGCCTTCATATAGTTCAACATTTTTAATATAGCTGAGAGACGACTGTCCTATCAGCAGGGTTGAACAATGTAAAAGGTTACAGATTACTAGTTACTCTATTTAAAATGTAATGAGTAATGTAACTATTTCAATTACTTAACCAAAGTAACTTATTACATTTGATGACTTTTCTAATGTTCTAACCAATGTTTTCAGCTGTTAGGGTAAATGTTCCCTCCATATGTCCTTCCTTCCTTCCTTCCTCCCTTCCTTCCTTCCTTCCTTCCTTCCTAAGATCTAAGTCCAGCTGTTAGGGTAAATGTTCCCATTAAGCACCAAAATCTAAGTCCAGGTGTTTTTCATGGATACTGACATGATTTATAAGGGAGATCATTTCTTATAAAGCAACATTTATCTCTCATTTGAAAATGTATTCATTAGTTCATGTAGATTTTGGAATATAAAATAAAGATATTTGATGAATAAAGTGGGTTTAATTGGTACTGTGTCTCCATTTAAGCCTATGTGTGCTCCAAATAAGCCCACATCATGATTTATTTACTAAATCTTAAAAATAATATTGATTTCAAAGAATTAAAAACATCAATATATGTATTCAGTAACATGTTCAATATTAAATAATGAGGAAAAAACCCTCCAGGGTAAAATCTTAAAGGTCTGACTTCAGATGAAACCTCCTTTGTAATCATCAACATTTCATAAGTAACTATAATTAAATTAAATTAAAATAAAATTAAATGCCATTATGCCGTTACATGTAACTAGTTACTCCCCAACACTGCATATCAGTCTATGAAACATACAGATGGTTAGTTTAGTTTAGCATGTAGTATGGCAGCACGGGGAAAACAGCTTGCCTGGCACTCTCCAAAAATAAACTTGTCAAGTTAATTTATTTATAACGCACATTTAACAAACAACAGACGTTGACCGAAGTGCTTTTCAGACACATTAAAATTTGATTGGTTACAATGAAACAAAACCACAGCATCAAATATAACAGCAGTCACAAATAAAGACAGAAAATTAGATCAAATTACAACACAGACGACAGACTCAACAACAAGTAAACACAAGCCAGAGAGCGGTCAGGCGTGACTTCATGTACAGAAGTGAGAGACTAAAGAGAAGAGATGAGACCCTCCTGTTGTCCTCGAGTCAAGGAAGGAAGGGAAGAAGAGGGAAGGAAGGGAAGAAGGAAGGAAGGATGGAAGGGAGGAAGAAGGAAGGAAGGAAGGGAGGAAGGGAAGGAGGAACAAGGAAGGAAAGGAGGAAAGAAGGGAGGAAGAAAGAAGGAAAGGAGGGAGGAAGGAAGGGAGGAAGAAGGAAGGAAAGGAGGGAGGGAGGAAGGAAGGGAGGAAGAAGGAAGGAAAGGAAAGAAGGAAGGGAGGAAGGAAAGGAAGGGCGGAGGAAAGAAGGAAGAAAGGAAGGTAGGAGGGAGGGAAGAAACAAGGAAGGAGGGAGGGAGGGAGAAAGGAAGGTAGGAGGGAGGGAATAAAACAAGGAAGGAAGGAGGGAGGGAGAAAGGAAAAGAGGAAGGAAGGAAGAAAAGAAGGAAGGGAGGAAGGAAGGAAGGAAGGAACAAAAGAGAGAAGGAGGGAGGAAGGAAAGATGGAACAGTCAAAACAGACGGGGTCAATTTGACCCGGGAGGACGACACGAAGGTTAAAGATGATGTAATTATCAGTGGGAGACTATTCCACAATTACCAACAACCAACAATGGAGAAAGTTTCTCCTGTGTAACCACAAAATAATGATAAATATTTTATCTACAGTGTATCTAAGTGGACTTGTACTAATAATTACTTCATTTTAATCAGTCAGTCTTAATTTATACAGCGCCAAATCACAACAAGAGTAATCTCAAGGGTCTTCACACATAGAGCAGGTTTAGACTATACTCTTTAATTAAATTTAAAGAGATCCAACATTCCCACATGAGCAAGCACTTGGCGGCAGTGGAAAGAAAAAAACTCCCCTTTATCAGGAAGGAACCTCAGGCAGAACCGGGCTCTAAGTGAGCGGCCGTCTGCCTCGACCGGTTGGGGTGGAGAGAAAAAGAGAGGGGGGGGGGGGAGAAAAAATGAAATGGTTCCTGATCTCCATGATTCCCCAGATTAAATGTAATATTTAGAACAATTGTATTCCATTACCTTTATTTAATATAAAAAAGTTATAATGTAAGATCATGCCAAACTAGTTGATATGGTGTTTTATTGAGAATTTACTGTTTTTAACCTTTGTGTCGTCCTCCCGGGTCAAATTGACCCCGTCTGTTTCGACTGTTCCTTCTTTCCTCCCTTCCTTCCTTCCATCTGTCCTTCTTCCATCCCTCCTTCTCTCTTTCCTCCCTTCCTTCTTTCCTTCCTCCATCCCCCTTTCTTCCTTCCTTCTGTCCTTCCTTCCTCCCTCCTTCTCTCTTTCTTTCCTCCCCTCCTCTTTTCCTTTCTCCCTCCCTCCCTCCTACCTTCCTTCCTTCTTTCCTCCGTCCTTCCTTTCCTTCCTCCCTCCTTTCCTTCCTTTGTCCTCCCTCCCTTCGTTCCTTCTTCCCTTCCTGGACTCGAAGACAACAGGAGGGTTAAGCAAGTTTTTTATGGTTACACCACTTAGACATTTTTACCATAATCCTCTAATATATTCTCTCAAAATGGATTAAAAGCAGAAATTTGATGCTGGGTCCACAAAAAAAGGATGTGTGCAAGTTATTCATATGTTTATTTTCACATTTTAACCCCTTTAAATTTGACTATAAACCACATGGACACAAAAAAAACATCATTGACTTGTAAGTTTACCTGCTAGTCAACAGTAGCTGTTGGTATATGAGTTGCTAAAAGTCCTATTTATCTATCTACAGAGACCCAAAAATAAAGTCCCTCAGCAGAGCATCATGTCTAGTTCAAATTAATTTCACTAGATTGTTTGTATATTCTAGCAGAGGGAGAACAGGTGAACCGCCGGGATGAATCGCCAGTTAATTAGCAAGGTGAAGGTAGAGAGATGTGTCGAAGGCTCACACACACACGCACACACACACACACTGTAGCTCCAGTGATTTATTTGCACACACAGCTGGCCTACACACCGCTCAGCTCCCGGCAGGCTCACATGTCTGAGAGGCACGCTGCTAACGGGACTCAAAGGCTGAATCACACTGAGCAATGAGCCTCGAGCCCACTCAAACATACAACTCATCATCACACCTCAGCACACATACACACACGCACGGCAAATATCTCTCAGAAGTGTTATGGCGGCTCAGCAGGCTAAAGCAGATAGCAGGTACTCACAATGTCAGGGGATGATAGGATGAATCCGGCTCATGACCCTTCTTGCGTGTCATCCCTCCGCACTCTTGCACTTCCTGTCACTCCTCACTGTATGCTATCAAATAAATCTGAAATAGCATTAAGAAAAAAATCATTTCGAACACTCTCTTCTCGTTCTCACACATGAGCAAGTTTAAATCAGGAAATATCCACTGCTCTGAGGTGAACATCAGTCTTATTTTCTTTTCTCTTTCTTTTGTGAAGGATTACAAATGGACCCTCAAAAACCAAAAATAACTCGCTGATATCTCCCTTTTTGTTTGCACTGATATAGCGCACATATATCTGTCTTAGTATTTGTCACTTTTGCACATTCTTGAAGCTATGAAACTATTTTCAACACACAAAGAAACAACTATTGGTGCCATGTTCTGTTCTGCTTGAGGGAATACATCCTCGGATAAAGAGACTTCAGACACTAACATCGCCTAGTTATGCTCATTCATCCCTTTATCCATACACCTCTTTTTTTAAGGAGGTATTGTTCTTATCAGTTGCTCGCACACTGCTCGGATGTTGTGCGTGATGCTTATATATGTTGCTGAAGTGTGTGTGTGTGTGTGTGTGTGTGTGTGTACACTTAATGGTAAATAACTGTCTGAAACACAGCTTCACAGTGCAGGGAACATCTGCAGACACTTACACTTCAAGCAGAGTGATTGATTAAGTGTCAACGCTGTGGGTGAATTCACATCTTTATGCTCTGTATGGTGTGTGTGTGTGCGTGTGTGTGTGTGTGTGTGTGTGTGTGTGTGTGTAGGAGAGTCATAATACTTTATAGCCATTCATGATTTTTTCTCTCTCCTTATGTTGCCCACAGTCAGATGCTATTTTTAGTGGAGAAAAAAATCAATGTATTTAACAGCCAGTAGTTTGTCTACAGGCTGTATGTCTTCTATTGTAGGAATACAGGGAGGGGGGGATAAATCATACCTTAAAATGTTGGGGTTCTTTTATTTGCTGCCCAAATAATATTAATGGGTCAATGATGTTTTATTTTGTTTCCATGTGGTTTACTCACATTTAAAGGGGTTAAAATGTGAAAAACAAACAAACATATGAATAACTTGCACACATTATTTTTTGTGCTTTTAATCCATTAGAGGATTATGACAAACATGTCTAAGTGGTGTAACCATAAAAAAACTTTGTACCAAATAATTAAACTTGCTTAAAAACACTAAATTCTCAATAAAACACCATATATTATTAGTATAAGTGCACTTAAATACACTGTAGGTGGATAAAATATGCAATGCAATATTTATCTTTTTTTTGTGGTTACACCATTTGACATTTTCAGGAGCATTCAGTCTTACTTTTGGTAAAAAATGGTGCCAATGTCATTTCAAATGTCATAAAACCAACACAAATACAAAATATACATTTGAACAAACTTGATGCTGCTTTTAAAACTATTTTAAAGATATTTTTAATTGCTCATCTTGCCAACCCTTATTTGTGTCTGACCATCCAGGTAAACATCAGCATCTAGTCCTCTAACAAGTTGTATACTTATTAATGTTAAAATCCTTAAAATGGCAATTGCTCTTTCTGCCACATTTATAATCCAGAATCTGTGAATATGCATTTCATTTAATATATATTTAATTTCAGAAGTTTAACTGCTGGACACAATAAATGTCTCATATGTCACTAAACAGTCAGTTGTTCATTCTGTATATGTGCAGTTTTTGCAGATTATTTTCATTCTGCAAAGAGACACTCAAATATTCAACTGTGGGAACAACAAGAAAAGCATATTTTTGATTAAAGGGGGATTTTAGGTTTCAGCATTATCAAATGAAAATCAGAAGGCCTGAATGAACTGAAAGTGTCTGTGTGTTGAAGTACATCTGTTGTTTTAAATGTGCACCAAAAGCGTTATGAGTCTACGTCAAACCGCCTCGACACCCTTACACCGACCTTGTTTCAATTTTGGAGCATCAAATTAGTTTTTTCCTGCAGTTAAAAAGAGTGAGAGAGACAGTGCAAGCCGACCGAGCAACACAGAGACAGCACGTCGATGGTTGAGTAAGGAGAGCGAGCGGGCAGAACAAAGCCGTGAATGAGAGAAATAAAACATTACTGTCTGATTATTACACAGCGGTTACGTTCTACAGCACAAATAAATAACTATCAAACACTCAAAAGATGATTTACTGTGGAAACAGACACCCTCAGTTTAATTTTCCTCCTCTGCATTCATTCATTGCATCCAACTAATGCAGCAGTTAATACAAAGAACAAACAACAGGGCAAATCTGTGATTGTTCTGCAGTGTCGGCATTTAAAATCTGATGAAGGACACACCTAAAGACTAGCTGAGAACTACAAAGACCGGACAGACCGTAGACACTTTTTCCACCAACTGGGACTGTTTTTTTTAGTCTTTGACAGTCAGGAAGAAGCACAAACCTTTACGACTGAGTAATCCCACTGAACGACTGCTGGTGGTGGAACGACCACCCAGCAAATCAAATCAAACATGGAGGCAACCAGCTGCTTGTATTAAAACATTCATGGTTTATATGCAGTGTTGAAAAGGCTAAAAAAGAAGAAAAGAAGCATACATTGGGTGAAATGTAGAGCCGTGTGGAGCCGTTTATACTGTTAAAACATATGAAAGGAATTGGTGAGTGTTAAATAGGTTGTGGTTGGTTGTGTAGCTCTTTGAGAGACATCCATTCTCCTTACAGCTCAATCAGCTTTTCCTCGATTTTTCAGTCGTCCGATCACTCTCACACCACAAACCTTTTTACTCAACATTTCCTCCCTGTGTGTTATTTAATTACCGAGATGACTCCCTCACATTTACACATAAATGACATCATCAGTCATCAATGTCAGTCCCAAATGTCAGACAGCAACCGGATCCAAAATCTTAAGATTAAAAATGTTTGCATACCGACACCGACTGACTCAAACCTGATTCAGCTCGGTCTGATCGGTCGCCCAGATTATATTAAAAATATAATAATATTGACAAATATCCTGAACATGAGTCTAAACCAAGATATGCACCAGTGTCTAAAATGCATTTTTTCTAAGGGGGAGGTTAACTTCAACCGCTGATAACGGTAAAATAGCTGTGACTCAGGAAGGGTTATACCAAAATATTATCTACAGACATGGAGCCTTTTAGTGATGGGCAATCCAGCTCTTCTTAAAGATTCGGCTCTTTTATGCTATTTTAGCCAAATTTAGCAATTATGAATGGTTAGTGTATTGGTAAGCAATTTCTTATTCAGTGTTTCCATAAAAGCTTTATTTTTATGTATCAAACCTTTGAACAACTGAACACAACCACAGCAATCAAACTAATCAAACATACAAATCAAATAAACAAAGGCTAATGTCTTAACATGACATTATGACACTTTAAATAAAAGTCTTTATTGTAGATTGGCATTCAAGCCAGATGCCTCAGCTTGGATGGGCTGATCCGATTTCTCCTCTCTGTTATTATTTGTCCTGTTTTTGAGAAGACTCTCTCTGAGGTGACCGATGTCGAAACAATGCAGAGTCTTCCTACCATTACCTTAACGAGGCGTGGGGAGCATGAAGCCTTGGCCTCCCACCATTTCAGTGGGTCTTCAGCTCCCTGGATGAGGGGCTCTTCAAGGTAGGACCTCACCTCCAGTACAGCATCAGCTGTGAAATTTCTCCTTGCAGTGTCTCCTGTCGCTCTTTCATCAAAAAGCCTCCACACAGCAGAAGCTTGAGGTTACAAGGAGCCCACCCCTGCTCCAACTTCTCCCTCTTGGCCGTCTGATGGAGGAGCTGACAGGCTGCTGGGGTTGCACCTTGCCGCTGCTGCACTGATCCTTTGAAGTGCCTCATCCACAGCCCTGTTGTCGCTAAAAACAAACTTTTTAAACCGTGGGTCCAGTGCTGTGGTTTCTGAAAGCACAGGGTCGTACTCCATTCTCAGGAATTTTCTGTCCATGGATGCACAAAGAGCGTTGGCCAGCTCCTTTGCTTTATCCACCATTACATTTTGTTGTTGGAGGCTGTGACATAGCTGAAAAAGAGAAAACAGTAAATGTGAAAAGTGGGCTTTGTTATGTGATACATTGCTGTTTTTACAATTAGTTTAAAAAAGAAGAAAGTCTGTTATTAATAGTATTTTGTTATTTACTGTAAACTAAAAGCAAAATTGTTAAAGTTACCTTTCTGCACTTATCTCCACAGTCACCTCCTCAAAGGGCTCCATAATGGTGCGGACCTCTTTCCCTGTCTCCCATTCCTTTTGACTTAGAGTGATGATGGCATCTTTTGATTCAAGGATGCGTTTCAACATATAAAATGTTGATTCCACCTTGTAGCACACTCCTGTTTGGGCCTTAGCTCAGGCATCCCCATCTCGCATTGTGTGGACTTGAGCTTCTCTGTGGCAACTGTGCTTTTGTGGAATAACTCAACAATAGCCTTCACCTTGTCCACAGTTGGTTTCACCACCTTCAGTGCATTTTTAATCATGAGATTTATTGTGTTTTTTATGGCTTTGGTTATGTTTGCTGCATTATCAGTAACAAAGCACACAACTTTGTCATCTACTTGCCATTCTTTTGCCACTCTCAGTAGCTCCTCTGCCAGGTTGTCTGCAGTATGTCTCTCGGCAAACTCAAAACAGTCAAGAAGGCAGGATGTCATCTTAAAGTTTTCAATAAAGTGAAAGAGCTACGTCTACATCACAGCAAGGAACCAATAAAGGAGTTCCCCACAAAGCTGTTGGCCAGGTCCTCCATTCATCGCATCATGGCACAGCTGAGGGCCAAATATCAGAAAGAAGGAACTGTAACAAAGCAAGACATCCAGGTGCAAACACCGCAAGCCAAGAGCAGATACGGTCAACAATACCACAGACACCGATGAGGACAAGGATGATGTGACTAGTTCATTCCCATCGGCTGAAAAATCTGAATTACGAGGCAGCTTGGAGAAAATTATCCAAGATGTACTCACAAATGAAGTAAATGAGATAGTAGAACCTCTTTTGGATGAGATGAAAGAGCCAGAGTATGAACTGATTCAATCCAATCGTCCCTAAAGATAGAGGTTGTCGGGGAATACGTGGCTCGATTGTTAGCGGAAGAGGCTGAAAGTCTGAAGTGTTCAGACAGACAGGAGAGGAATGTAAATCAAGCCAAGGAAAAAATCAAGGAGTTCCTAACAAAGATGTTAGCAAGCTCCTGCATTCATCATCGCATCGTGGCACAGCTGACGGCCAAATATCAGAAAGAAGGAACTGTAACAAAGCAAGATATCCAGGTGCAAACACCGGAAGCCAAGAGCAGATACGGTCAACAATATAGTGATGGGCAATCCGGCTCTTTTCAAAGATTCGGCTCGGCTCCCTTAAAAGAGCGAGCTCTTACGGCTCTTCATTTAGTATCATAAAAGCCTCTACACCACTACACTCACTGTCTTTGGAGCGTCTGCCCCCCTTCCTTCTTTCACATAATGGTATGATCCTAGTCTGTCCTCACATGTGATTGGCCGCATGTTGTGTGCATCAAAATAAACTTGAGCGCCCCTGTCTGCATGGATTCTCAGCCGCGCGGACTGCTGAGCAGGAGGCCGAAGATTCTCTCATCGGCTCTTCTCGTTCACTAAGACACATCACTGACAGACACCGATGAGGACGAGGATGATGTGAGTAGTTCATTCCCATCGGCTGAAAAAACAGAATTACGAGGCAGCTTCGAGAAAATTATCCAAGATTTTCTCACAAAAGAAGAGAATGAGACAGTAGAACCTCTTTTGGATGAGGTTGTACTGTCCCTAAAGATCCAATCGTCCCTAAAGATAGAGGATGTCGGGGAATACGTGGCTGGATAGTTAGCAGAAGAGGCAGAAAGTCAGAAGCGTTCAGACAGATAGGAGAGGAAGCTTCCTCCAAATCAAGCCAAGGAAAAAATCAAGGAGTTCCTAACAAATATGTTAGCCAGGTCCTCCATTCACCATCACATCGTGGCACAGCTGAGGGCCAAATATCAGAAAGAAGGAACAGTAACAAAGCAAGATATCCAGGTGCAAACACTGCAAGCCAAGAGCAGATACGGCCAACAATAAACACGTTGCACATCAGGTAGTGACAGTGAGAAATGTCAGGTGTGGTGTGTGATCATGTGAACTGGTTAAAATGCTTGTGTCTCACGGTCAATGCGTGAGACTAGAGAGCTTTGACCCTGGTATCGTTTCCATGGTGATGACACGGAATCTTGACATTCTACGTGTCCCCAACACGGAATTCCGTGTTAAGAGGTCGAGCCCTCGTCACGTGTTACTGTGAGATCAGGTTCACTGCTCAACTCAGTTCAGTTCAACAAGTGAAGTAAAACTAGAACAATTACTTATTCATTATTTATTAGAAGTTAATAATAATTAATTACTAATACTGAAACATTGACTGTACGCAGGGTTTCCTGTGGATCCTTAAAATGTTTTAACTTCAGTTTTTGATATTGAAGGTCTAAAAATTGTCTGCAATCTTTTATTTTATCGTTATTTTTAATAGTAATTTAACTGAATTTATTATAGTGCATTAAATGTGTTTTTTTTGTTATCTAAAAAATAGTAAGTTGTGTGTGATATAACTGTCATTTCAGTGAAATGAGGTAGTTATTATATCCATTATTGTTTTAATTTTTCTTTTATGTTATTAAAAAGGCAACTATTGTCCTCTTTTGTCATTTCCACACATGAACAATATTATTAACAATAGTTTGACAGGTTGTTATTATATATTAATATCAGTTTTTGATATTGAAGGTCTAAAAATGTCTGGATTTGTAGGAGTTAAGGCATTAAATTTGATTTGAGTGTAATTATACTTGTTCAGTTTACGTTTTTTTATCACTATTGTGTGATTATTTTAGATAACCAACCAATCAACGTATTAATTAAAGTTAATTATCAGCAGCTGGATTTATAATGAAACTAATCATTAGTTTCAATTCTGTATAAAAATATAAAATGCATGAAACTCCATTTTAACCCACTACAACAGTCAAATCCTGCTTTTGTATTACTATATGTGTCAGAAATATTATTAATATTTCCTTAAAAAAGGTCTTAAAAGTCATTACATTTGTTCTTAAAAAATACACAGAAAGCCCGAAAAAGAGATTTATCATTATTACCGAAAGAAACACTGAAAATGTTGTCTTGTAATAATGATTATTATTAGTAGTAGTAATGGTATTTGTATTGTTCTATGTATTGTTATTGTAGAATTATAGGTATTATTATTATTATATACATGTATAGAATGTCCTAAAAACTACAAATTAATAATATTTTTTTTTTTACATCATGACTTTGATCTTTTTAGTTGTTTTCTTGAATCATTTCTTGGATTTGTTTGTTTGTTTGCCGTCTCATCTCTGCAATTGCATTCATCAGATCGTTTAAAAACTGCTGTTAGATTATTTAAAGTAGTTGAACATTATTAAAAGTTATTTGGCTTTGCAATATAAGACAGTTTTTGGCATGATATAGCAGAACGACACAGCAGTGGGATAACATGCACAGCAACAGCCAAACCGCATTGGGGAGATATATTTGAATATGATGCAGGCATCACTCATGCCTTTGGGGAAATGGCATGTTTATATGAAGGCACTGATTGAGAGGCACCATATGATGATATGTTTGAGTTGTGTGAAATTACACACATGGACACAGACACACTCTCTAAGGAGGACACATTTTACACTGAATTTTTTATTCCACTCATAGAAGCTAAGTGGAAGGAAACCGAAGCTCCCAGAGGAAACCCACAGGGAACACATAGGACCTTCACACATAAACCACTTTAGTTATTTAAATACGATATATCCAGTAAAAAAACATAATGAGGATATAGCACACTGTTGTATGTTGTTATCTCATGGGACAAATATGAGTAAAATGAATTTAAAAAACAGCAGAACCAGCTTTATTCTTACTTGCTTCCTACTTCCAGTTCATTTAAGTACAGCTTTTCATCCAATCATTATGCAGCTCAGCAAAGAGCACATTATTATTTATAGTTACACCACTTCACAAGCTACCATTTGACAAGTGCATCGTGTTTCCAGTCTTGTACTTTTGGTAACTAAGCTGCCTTTTTTTCTATCTGGGGGTTCAAATCAGGCGACTTATCGTGCACGTCATGAGGCTATTTTATAAACTGTCATGTTTCTGTTGTAGCTAAATGGGTGTACGACATCAAGCACCTTTATATATAATAAGCCAGTATCTTATGTCTTGGACTTGTGCTGAACAGTTTCTCACCTCACAAGATCTAAAAACAGCCTTTTTAAATGAGCTGCAGTGGGCTGCAAGTCTTACTCATCTAATGTTTTAAATAATAAACCTTTATATAAATGACCTTATCAGCATTGGAGGGAAAAAATAAAGAAAAGAAAATACATGTGTAATGATAACGCCAAAAACAATAATGAATAGAAAGAGAAAATAAAAACTTGTTGGATCTTAAACAGACACATTTAGAGATACTGATACTAGCTTACTGTTAAACTCCTACTAATACAACCTGCTTGGTTTTTATGTGACTAAAATATCTGAATTCAGATTATAACAGTGGCAGAAGTGGCTGGAAATGGCAAGACTATCCTCAGAAAAATTGCATCAACAGACATTTAGTGACACAAGTCTTCTAGCGACCGTAGTGGTTGGGTCAGTGACAAATAAGGCTTATTATTACTGTGGCATTACAACCTATTGTGTCGTTTTTCCTGGAAGGACAATCTCTTCTTGATCACAAACAATAATGGTTTTTATTGTAGCCGTGATGATGATGAACGACCGCTAACTTTCATGATTTGAATTGCTTTCATTAAATGTAAGGAACTCAACAACACATTTAACCAGGAACACCTTGTACAAAATGTTGTATCAACTAGAATATAACCTAAAAAGGCTCTTCATGTTGAGCTGAGAATAAAAGGGTTCATCCTTGACTTTCTACTGATGATCACTTGACCTTCCTGCTACCGATGCTCTGCAGGGACTCGTAAGAGTCCGATGTTCCTGATCTTAACGCAAGCCGTGCACGGGGCCCTCAGGCTGAAGTCTCTAATCTCTACCACCGAACTTCTGAAGCACAAATTTATTTTTCATTCATGAAAATCAGTCATTAACAAATGGGTGATTAATCCAGAGAGAGTGTATTTGTTTGCTCTTCTCTCATTCAGGTAATTATTACTGTGGCTAGATGGCATCTGTCACTGAAATGTAACTATATGACTGACATTACGATCTATTGTCGTCTCCAATGGACAGGTCCAGACTGATGTTCACATTCTTTTTTATCACAATTGTCCCTAAACCATAACTCAAATGGTTATTATTGAAGCGTGATGATGATGAAGGTCCCCTAACTTTTCACTGAATGTAAGAAACATCATATGCAAAAATTTGTATCAACTACACTAAAAAAAGTTGACATAATACCATGTGTGTGTTTTATTTGTATTAAATTCATAATATTTAAGGCTAATTGAAGGGTGTGTAGGATGTGTTATACCGCTTTTAAATGTAAAAACGGGTTAAAGTCGACCGGAACAGTCCCATGGTGCCGTCACAGAAGAGAAAGCATTTAATTTTTAACAGTGATTTGAAAGTTTAGAAAGGCACAGACAAACGACGTCCTTCTGCAATAACTGCAAATTGAAGCCTTTACCCTTTTAGAAAGAGAGGAAGAATAGATAGACTCATCACACTGATTATTATGTCTTTCAAAAAAAAAAGAAAAGAGGAATTTAGTTGGTCAGCTCAAAGCCTCAACTAATATCTCAGTCTTTAAGCCCAAAGAGTGCAGCTCCGATATTTTACTCTTTTCCACCCAGTGAAGAGATATGGGATCAGAGGTTGTCATGAATCAGATATTTTCTTTTATGCGCCAAAATATGTCTCTGTCCTTCATGGTTTCTATCTGCTTCAGACAATCTTATCATCATTGCTCCATGATTACCTCCTCACCATTTTGTCCATACAGTGACCCCCCCGTGTCACATCTTCTCTAACCTCAAACAGCCCTTTTTTACTTCAGTGTCCAGTGTCCAGACATCTTGGAACATTACTCAAAGCTCGGGGTCTTATGATTGGTTCATTGAGCTTCTATCGTTTGCAAGAATGGAAAGAAAGAATCTTAAAACACTCAAAGTAATCGAAGGGTTGCCGAAGGTTGCTTTTCAACTAAATCTTTATAGATGGAAGTCATTTTTTAGATTATGTGGGTGACACTGTTATCAAGCTTAGAGACAGACAGACAGTTCAGTTTCATTGTACTTCATTGCACTCGCTGTCTGAATGAGATATTGTGGATTATAAATGTAGTAGATCACATTTTCATAGTCAGTGTGTGAACAAGTGCTAATTACCAATATGTTAATTTGCTGGGGAATATTTCCATAATTTCACTGCAATTAGACACCGACGGCGTGACCACACAGCACTTTGATTCAAGTTGTTATGCTGCTTCTTCCAAAGTTTCTACTCACCTGAATCAGAAGTTAATTGTATGTTTTGGTTACATGGAAAATGGTAAATGGACTGTACTTATATAGCACTATTCTAGTCTATCAGCCACCCAAACCGTTTTTACACTACACTGATGACAGGGGCTGCCAACCTGCTCATCAGGAGGGAAACTAACTTCACACACCGTTGGCACAGCCATCGGGAACATTTTGGGTATAAGTATGTTGCCCAAGGACACATCCACATGCGGACTGGAGGAGCCGAGAATCAAACTGCCAATCTTCCGATTAGTGGACGACTTGCTCTACCTCCTGAACCACAGCCTTTTACACCCAAAAGCTTTATGCCAGGGGTCAAAAAGCCAACTTTAAAACTGAGCTAAATGTGGTTGAAACTAGAGGTTGCATTGCTTGACTTTTAAAAAGTTTTCACTCTCTAACAAATTTAGGCTGATATTTCTGGATGTCTTTTGACCAGAAAATCACCAAATCAGTCATCATTTAAAATGAAAATACCTCTTAGATTAACTGGAACAGTTGGTATGAGCTCTCACATGAGGGTCAGTGACAAATAAGGGTCGGCAAGATGATCAATTAAAAAATACTGTAATTATCTTAAAAGCAGCATCAGGTTTGTTAAAATGTGCATCCTGTATTTTTGTTGGTTTTATATCATTTGAAATGACATTTGCACCATTTCTTTTTACCAAAAGTAAGACTGAATGCTCCTGAAAATGTCAAATGGTGTAACCACAAAAGAATGATGAAACATTAAATATGTTATCCACCTACAGTGTATTTAAGTGGATTTATACTAATGATTCTCCAGATTAAATGTAATATTTAGAACAATTGTATTACATTACCTTTATTTAATATAAAAAGTTATAATGTAAGATCATGCCAAACTAGTTGATATTGTTTTTATTGAGAATTTATTGTTTTTAAGTAAGTGTAGTTATTTGGTACAAAGTTTTTATGGTTACACCACTTAGACATTTTTACCATAATCCTCTAATATATTCTCTCAAAATGGATTAAAAGCAGAAATTTGATGATGGATCCACAAAAAAAGAATGTGTGCAAGTTATTCATATGTTTATTTTCACATTTTAACCCCTTTAAATTTGACTATACTACATGGACCCATAAACTCACACTATAGACAGACTAATGAAGTGAAACACAAACATCCACGTATTACCTCTTTGTGACTTCTAGCTGCATCTTCAACCTCATGCTGTTCTTGTGGTAATACAAACATTACAAATTAAACAATGAGGCTTTGTAGAAAAACATTTTTATAATCCTCAAACCAAGATATTGACACAACTCCAATTTTATTACCAGCATCTAGATTTTATGGTATGCTGTTTTTTACTCTGCTCTTTTCACAACAAGATCAAATTAAACTGAAATATGAAGCAGACAGAAAGCTCAAACTTGACTTGCTGGTTGACTTCCCCCTTCTTCCTCCTCTGGCGTACCAACTACAGCATTAATTCACGTGTAAAATGTCAAACTGACCAGTGGTACGTGCAGAGAGGCTCAATGTAACACACGTCACAAGTTCACCGGCGAGGAACACGAGCAAACAAGACGGATTTCAAAGTCCACACTGACAGAGCCATTTAACAACGAGAGCGGATTTCAAGTCGAGTAAAAACCTCACAGTCGTTTTCTTGGACTTCCTCTATGGGTATAATGTATTTTAGTGGTTGTGTTTATTTAAAGTTTGGTCCTTTTATGTCTCAATAAACCCTAAAATAAATGGCAATAGGAAATGAAATATTTTTAAAATCAGTAATGCGACTAATGGGCAATACCAAGTTGTTTTTATTGTTTATTTTCGGCAGTAAAGCAGCAGTAAATATGACAGTTTTAAAAGCTAGTTGGATTCTCTTGTAAATTAGCACTGAGCCATCGCTGCACTCGTGTTAAATACTATATATACATTTTCTCTCAGTGTGTATCAGGATGGAGTGTGTAGCCCCACAGCATCAGTGTTTAAATACATATATATATATAAAGCAATAAGAGGTGAAAGGGAGAAGATAAATAACGGTGCCTGAAACTACAAACAACACACACAAAAAAAGAGAGTGAATAAAAGCGGGATGCTGCGCTTTTCTCCATTGTTCATTGGGCAGTAGAATCTGCTTTATGCCCTTTCGTCTTGTTTATTGTTTCAGCGTTAGTTTAAAGTGGTGATAGAAACATAAGGTATTCTCTCAGTTTCTCTTCTTCTAGCACTGCGGCCTTGTGAGGTTCACTGGTCCACTCCATCAAGGTAATGTGATTAGTTTACTAGGCCTAGGACCTGGACAGTGTGTGTCTCTCTGTGTGTGTGTGTGTGTGTGTGTGTGTGTTTGAGGCCTGTGTGGACACGGTGATGAATGATGAAGATAAACAAATCAATACAAAGGGCCTGTCATTGTGGCTACATCCCAATTTACCTCAGCATGTCTGCAC
>NC_084981.1:26530753-26533253 GCF_963691925.1 Scomber scombrus
AGCAAGAATGATATACTTAAATGTGTCATTAAATTACAGTTATAGTTAAAATGTTGATGATTACAAAGGAGGTTACATCTGAAGTCAGACCTTTAAGATTTTACTCAGGAGGGTTTTTTCCTCATTTTTTGATATTTAACATGTTACTGAATACATATATTGCTGTTTTTAATTCTTTCAAATCAATAGTTTTATTATATTTAGTAAATAAATCATGACGTGGGCTTATTTGGAGCACACATGAGCTTAAATGGAGTCACAGTACCAATTAAACCCACTTTATTCATCAAATATCTTTATTTTATATTCCAAAATCTACATGAACTAATGAATACATTTTCAAATGAGAGATAAATGTTGCTTTATAAGAAATGATCTCCCTTATAAATCTAGCTGATTATTTAAGAGATTGTTTATTATATAAAATACTCAGATATTGTTTATTGCATATAGTGTTTTATTTATTTTTTGTATCACTTATTACAAGAATGCTGTGTTAATTTTGAATTTCGTGCATTTATCCTTTGTGTCGTCCTCCGGGTCAAATTGACACCGTCTGTTTTGACTGTTCCTTCTTTCCTCCCTTCCTTCCTTCCGTCTGTCCTTCCTCCTCCTTGTCTCTTTCTTTCCTTACTCTCTCTTTCCTCCTTCCTTCTGTCCTTCCTTCCTCCCTCCCTCCTTATTTCCTTCCTTTCATCCTTCCTTCCTTCCTTTCCTTCCTCCCTTCATTCTTTCCTCTGTCCTTCCTTCCTCCCTCCCTCCTTTCCTTCCTTCTTCCTCCCTTCCTTTCTCCTTTCCTTCCTTCTTCATCCTTTCCTTCCTTATTCCTTCCTCCCTTCCTACCTCCCTCCTTTCCTTCCTTCTTCCTCCCTTCCTTTCCTTCCTCCCTCCCTCCTTTCCTTCCTTCCTCCTCCCTTCCTTCCTTCCTTCCTCCCTTCCTTCCTTCCTTCCTCCCTTTCTTCTTCCTCCCTTCCTTCCTTGACTCGAGGACAACAGGAGGGTTAAGGTGACAAATCCCCATATTCAGAATTGACAGATTGGGTGTACGGCTGGAAAAGTTAGATAACAAAAAAAAAAAATGGCTGCAGGAAACCACTGTTTGCTTCTCGTTTCCATGTTAGAAAAACACTCCTATGGGTCGTTCTGGAGTGCACGGCACAATCAACCTATGTGGCTGTTTAATTATGAGGATATGTTGGTTTAACAAATCCCATCTGGCAGGTTGAGTGTGGATTTTGTGTAAAATAGGAGTTCATAATAGCATATCACAGCATGTATTCATCATACAAGTTGCAGAACATATTGCGTAGAGGACATACAACAGCTATGTTTTACAGCTGCAGAGCTTTTACCTTGCTTTGCTCCATATGCCAGCTGTTTGATCTAATTAAGAGGCCATTTTAAACCTGTTACAAACCTTTATTCAAACTCAGTTTACAAAGCAACGCATTTCAAATAACGTGCACGTCCTTGTATGTCCTGCCATGCGTCTCTACTAAACTCTGTTGTTTCTGTGTTAGGACAAACTCATTTTTTCTTTTATGCCTCTCCCTCCCTCCCTCCCTCCCTCCCTCCCTCCCTCCCTCCTTCTCACTGCTGTTTTAATTGCAGGACATTCACCTTTAATTGGTGTTATGGCTTTTCCCTCTACATCACCACAGTAATGAA
The DNA here is from genome assembly GCF_963691925.1 of Scomber scombrus. Taxonomy (NCBI): domain Eukaryota; kingdom Metazoa; phylum Chordata; class Actinopteri; order Scombriformes; family Scombridae; genus Scomber; species Scomber scombrus. The sequence goes on from NC_084981.1 coordinate 26,532,422, forward strand.
AGCATTTCTCACTCTCCCATTAGGTGGAGGAGGTGAGGAAGGCAAAAAATAAATAAATAAATAAATACAATCTGGGCAAACTTGGACAAAATCTGCCAGGTACCATTTGTGCAGAGAGAAGCGACACAGATGGACAAAGTGTGGGCATGTTTACATTATCCCAGTGTTTCAACGTGTGTGTGTGTGTGTGTCCATTTAAATGAATGTGTGGGTGAGTGTGTATGCAGATGAGTGTTGCCCTTTTCCCATTTAGTTTTTGTTTTTTATCATACTGTATATTTTATTGTGTTTATAATATATATAATGATGTGTCTCTGTCATTTGTCCTGCATTATATTATTTTGGTGGAGCCTGAGATTATTTTCTACAATGTGGACGAAGTTTCTATCTTCCTCCTCCTCCTCCTCCTCCTGACTTTGTGTGTGTGACTGTGAGTGAAACACTCTGGGGAGCCGGCTGAGCTGCTGCTGTGACGAATTATAACTCCTGTGTTTCTCAGGCCAGTCAAAGACAGCACTAATAACTCAAACAATGTCCCAGTTGAGGGTATTTTAAGACATTCAACTGCACATCCATTATGAACAAGACAGATTTGGACGTCACCTCACTATACCAGTCATTCTCTTGACTCTTTATCCTTATGTGACATATGTCCGTATACATACATTTAGGGCAAACTGGCCTCCTCTCAATTATATAAATATTATATATCAGTGATTTATGCTTTCTGCTAATGTTTCTATTAAAATCAGGAAGTTATGTGACACTCGCTTGGAGGATCAAACAGTTCTGCATGTTTTTTTTGTCAGGTCTGAGTAAATGATGTGTGTTT
>NC_084981.1:26535753-26646675 GCF_963691925.1 Scomber scombrus
TCTATCTATCTATCCATCCATCCATCCATCCATCCATCCATCCATCTCCTATTACTTATCTTTGAGGCTTCCTATTGTTGCTATGGTGGTTGCTATGGACGCTGCTATCCATGAAACCACGTAGATGTATCATGTTTGAATCATTGTCTTTGTGTTGTGTAGTTATATGTAAGCTGTTATCTTATTTGTGTTACTTTTTGTGACTGTTTGATGAAGTTCTTTCAATAAAAAAGTAGATTTTATAGAAAAAATTTATCAGAAAAATGACCAACTTCAGCTTGATAAGAATAACAATTTTACATGTACTTTGATTTTTTTTTTTTAGATTAGACCCAGGGGATTTTCTTGTAACTTAAAATTCTTGGTTTTTGAACATTCAATCACAATCTGTTTTATTAGCCAATGTTTCCTCCCCAAAGAATAAATACACCATAGAATAAAAATAGACAAACGTTTATAATAATACTGAAATAAACAAAGTAATATTAAAATGTAATTGAAATGTTACAGTCTATTCACCGAATGTCATAGTAATACTTTTGAAATGTGATATAAACACTTGAAATGTTGACTGTACAAAGGAGCTATGGACCAAAAAAAATGAAGTGTATGAAATATACGAAAGTGACAAGAGAAACAATTAAATGTGACATGATGTGCATAAATAATTACATTATGTAACAGTGGAGGTTGAATGCAATGCTTCACAGGTTTGTGGGCGGATGTGAAGCTTTCCGACTCTTGTTTTTTTGTTGTCTGTTGTGAGTGGATTGGCTCTTTTTTTATGATACTGCTGGGCATCTTTTGTAGTCAATTAGAGGTGGAAGCGTATTCCCAATAATACGCTGAGAGGCTTTCATCACCTGTTGTAGATCTCTTCGGTCTTTCACAGTATGTTAATGAAGTTATCCTGATCAAGAGCTGACATTCACAGTTGCAGAATATATTTCTGTCAACTCTTAACACTACAGTACAGTGCGAGTATTTCCTCTGCAGCCTTTAAGTTGACACAAGTGCAATTATGCAGATGTTACACAAAGTGGGGAACCTTGATTAAATCTTGTGAAAGCAACATCACGCTTCTGCACAATGACTACTTAAAATCCTCAATGCTTTTTTTTTTTAACACAGCAGACTGGGTGGCAGTATCTCAGCTCCTAAATATACACAGGACAATTCATCAGGAGTACAAGAACACAGAGAGTGACATTATGGAGATATATTGGACACAGTAGCTCACACAGATCTAATTCAAAGTTCACTTCTTCTCCCTCGGGTCAGGTTCGCTCAGAAACGTGGAGTTTGCAAAAAGTTACCTTTAAAGCTTTGCATTTTGAGAGAGATATATCTCCTGTGATAAAATCGTATCATCTTTTTTTACACATGATCATAGACCAGGTTGAAGGACAATTTCTCTTACAGCAGTTACAGCAAAGACATAACTGTAATCATTTTTGCACCAATTTCTAAAACGTCCTTTTCTGGCTGAAAAAAATCGGAAGCAGACAGGATTTTTTTTTTTTTCTTTTTTTTTTTTCCATGAATGGTTTCAATGATCAGGTCATAGGACAGAGACTGCACTTCTGCCAGTTCTTCATCATGTTTTAGCAGCTGATGTAAAAGCCCTGAAAACAGGAGTATATATGTATGAAACAAATGCTCGGACATCATTCAGTATACACACAATACAAACACACTGCAGCACAAACTATACACTGATACCTCGGCTGCACTGGTAACGACTTCACAATTTATCAGATATACATTCATACATACATAAAACATTACAGCAAACATACATACATACAGCATAGCCTATCAGCTACATTACCCGCCGTATGATTTCCCCGCCAGGCTATTACAAAGACGACACATTGTTTAGCACAACACTGTTAGCGTCATTAGCTCATTTGTCGTCATGCTACTAACTCCATAACTCAATAATACAAAAACTTACCCAACACCCGCACTTCGCTTATTTATATCATAGACTGTATATAAAATGGACGTAACATCCGTGACGTCACCCATTGGTTTGTGGACTGCTGCTTGGAAGCGAATAGTTTCGGATCTGGGCAGCGCCAATCTTGAAAATTTCCGGTGCATGCTGGGTAAAAAACAAACACGTATTCTACTTATATGGGCATCAGGAGGAGCAAGAGGCGCCCTCCTGAACCTGTGAACCAATCAACCTGTCAATCACGATGTAGCCACGCCCTAATGCATACCCTGCTTTATCGTCAAATATAAAATCAGGGAGGCCAAAATGTCCCAAATGAACATCATACTGCATTGAAGAAGGCTTTAAACTAGCGCTTGAGACCATAAACACATTTTGAAAACGTTTACTGAGGTTATAAATCAAGTGAGAAGTTGGTGAATTCTCCATTGACTTGTATAGAGACGGAAGTCCTTTTGACACCAAAACGGTCGCCCCCTGGTGGCCTTTTGATAGAATGCAGTTTTAAGTTACTTCCTCGTTGGCCTCATTTCAGAGGAACGGAACTCCCCGCCTGATTTATATGAGGGACATAACTCAACAGCCGTACACTCCCTCTGCTGGTGCCCTCCAGTAACTACAGCTAATAGTACTACTGCTGGTATTGGGTTTCATTATACACTTAAAACATAAGGAAACAGAACTAATCAACTAATATTACACTCATGCTGGTACTACATATTATTCAATCCATCACACTGACAGTGGTCCATCTACTGTTTTACATCTACTTCTTACTGTGGCTTTTGCTAGAACTGATAACTTGACTTTAAATTAAAGTTGTACATTTTGTGTGGTTATATATCTGCAATATTTAAGAGTGGTTTCATTCCTTCTTTAACTCTCACATACTGTTCATATTCAGTAGTCTCTACACCAAGTCACATTCATACATTCTCCATCAGTCATTAATAAAGGTTTGATTGCTCTTATGGAAAAAACAAAAAACATTCACAATCACTATTTTAATGGTCAAGGTGAACATAGAATATGATGAATACAACATTTTTAAATGATGATTTTTGATAGTTTTTTAATAAACAGGTGAAACTTGTACATTTGCCTATATAAAAATGTGTATCAGCTGCACACATTTCTTAAAAAATGATGCATTTTACTTCAATTTTGTGTACTGTGTGTCTCAATAGGAAAAGTTTTTAAAAAAAAACTTGTACAGGGTGTTTTTAAACCTCTCAAATGTAAAAATGGGTCAAATTTGACACTAGATAGTATTTAAAGGTTAAGTTATAGGTTCGTCTTGTTTTAGGACACACGGTTTAAAGGCATAATATCATTTGAGATCCCTGTCTATTTATCTCTTTATCATGCAATATCCAGCAATATCATGCAATCGCTCACACCGAGAGACTGCGGTTAAAACTTCATAAATAAACTGCACAAATCACAATCCTCCAACATGTCATCACCTCGTAGAAATCTCGGAGTCAGTTTTGACAACAAACAACATGTAGTTTAAGCTTTGCAACATATTGAAGATTATACTTATTATTTTCAAACAGCTCATTCAGAGTTTATTACATCCTACCTGGATTTCTGCAACACTCAACATCACATTTCCATTTTTAATTTGTTCTGAACGTCACAGCAAGACATCTTAAAAGAGCACATTTAAGCATCTCTAACACGTGTTTGGTGTGTATTTAAGAGTAGATTTTAAGATTTTAATTAGCACCTAAATGAATTATTGATCTCTTAACCCATATCAGCATGAGTGCATAAATAAATAAATATAAAAGGGAAGAAAAGAGCAGGCAATTTTAATGGTTTCTCTTATTTTCCTCCATTGCTCTTTCAGGATAATTGAAATAGGCCTAAATCACCTAAACATCATTATGAAGAAGAGTTGTCAATTTATGCAATTATGCATGCTTTAGTCAAACTGTTATCTTAATCACATCATTGGCAGGAGTTGAATTATTGTCCTCCTGTGTAAGAATTAGAGGGTACATTAAACCCAGAAATGTATTCAAGAGTCCAGAAAGACAATAAATTATGGAAATCACCAACACAGTTAAACACATATGCGGATGAACATGAACACCTGTGTAGACACACACACACACAAACACAAACATGACAGTGTAAACAGATTTATGTCCCCACAACATGAGTTATACCACGCGCACACACACACACACACACACACACACACACACACACACACACACACACACACACCCCTGCCTGCACATACATACGGTGTCGAATAAGTCTGTTATTTGATAGAATGATCACAATCACAGCTGCAGGGAGAAGGTAACAGATGAACCGAAAAGTAATTAATTTCTCAGTTTCTTTCTCTGCCTCCTTCTCTATCTCCTCATCTATCCTCAGGTAGCCCTTCTCATTCATTTCATTACATTCAGCTGGTCATATTGTCTCATTCTGCCACCTCTCTGGCCCAAAGGCCCTTCCTACACTACTCAACTCAGAGCTCATAACGGCCTTAATTGAAACCATCATCTCCTTAATTGCTTTAATTAATCACCTTTCCTGTGGTAAAGCCTGTGTGGGGATTTGTAATAGGTGCTGACATTGGCTGTTCATTAAGGGCAACAGAAGAGTGATGGAATAAATATCGTTTCTTCAGCAATGGCAGGAAAGGATGGAGAGATGAGTTAAAGGACAAAGAGTGACACTGAGTATGATGAGAAAATTCTATGTTTCAGTCCGATGACTTACTGAGAAACAGCTGCGACTCTCTGCAGAGGATGTTGTTAACGTATTTCTTTGCACACACAAATCTCTTGTGTTTGAAGAACTGCACTATAATTTCATTTTCAGTATCAAGTTCGCAGTTTGCTCAGCTTCTCGGCGGCGGGTTTGCCAAACTTTGACTACAACACTGATCAGGTTACGAACTGAATTTCAAATTTAATAAAAAGTAAGAACAGCGGGCAAATGAGAGGAGATACTAGTTGTTGTTTTTTTATTATTATATAATAATAATCAAATGTCAGTGTACAAAAAACTAAACTTGAGTTGGCATTGGGAATAACTAAATGGAAAGATTTGAAGTTCTGAAAACCGTTGAAGTAGAAGTAGCCGAAAGGAGTTGGAGTTGAACAGTGAACATTTAAATTACTGAATCCAGAGTCAAGTGTAAGTTTAACCGAACCAGCTGAAATGTAAACACTGAACCGAGCTGCTGAGAGACGTTCATCTGAAGTGTCAGCTGAAATGAAATTGAATGAAGAGTTTGAATAAGATGAGTGTGACTATTAGATAAAAACCTGCCCTCTTGACATGGGCAACCAATCAAAATGATAAATGCCATTCTGTGTCTGTAACAATTACTAAGAGACAAAGACAAGATGGAGACCATCTGCATCAACAATGAGCATTGCTGGTTACACTGAGACTCTGAAAATGAATCTCTAGTCATAGCCTAAGTAGGGTTGACAAATATTGACTTTTGGTGTGGGACCTTTAGTTGTGTTTACTGTGATTTAGTTATTTTTGGAGTTGTTTTCCCTTTCTTTCAGTAATCATTTGTTATTTTGTGTTTTCTCTGTAGGTGATATGCCTCCTGTATGTGATCCCTGGCTGCATGTGAACAACCTCCTACCCACTGAGTATCGATCTCTGCAAACATCAGCAACAAAAAGTTCACATCGAGCAGCTTCTATTCAAACTATTTTCTACTGAAGAAATCACAATGAAAACTGTTGACAGCAAGGTCTGTGAATTATTACAAGCAACCAATCTAGTCTCCAGGTCTGTTGTAGGCTCGGTATGCAGGGATGTAAATGTGGGTGAGTGATAAATTAGGGTTGGCAAGATGAGCAATTCAAACATATCTTTAAAAAATAGTTTTGAAAGCAGCATCAGGTTTGTGCAAATGTACATTTTGTATTTGTGTTGGTTTCATGTAATTTGAAATGACATTTGCACCATTTTTTTTGGTTCAAAAGTAAGACTGAATGCTCCTGAAAATGTCAAATGGTGCAACCACAAAAGAATGATAAATGTCAAATATTATATCCCCCTATAGTGTATTTAAGTGTAGTCAATTGTATTCCATTACCTTTATTTAATATAAAAAGTTATAATGTAAGATCATGCCAAACTAGTTGATATGGTGTTTTATTGAGAATTTAGTGTTTTTAAGCAAGTTGAATTATTTGATACAACGTTTTTATGGTTACACCACTTAGAAATTGTTACCATAATCCTCTAATATATTCTCTCAAAATGGATTAAAAGCAGAAATTTGATGCTGGGTCCACAAAAAAAAGAATGTGTGCAAGTTATTCATACGTTTATTTTCACATTTTAACCCCTTTATCCAGGATGCTTGTAGACCTCCACAAGGCTTAGAAATCTAGCACAAGGTTTTAAAAGAAAAAATTAGCTCAACTGAGAAAGATGGAAAGAAATACAGAAACCAACACGTTTAGTGGTTTTTAAATTAGATTCTATCGCAGTCTGTTTATGTAGGATGGACACAAACTGATCTGGCAAAAGTTCAACTTCCTTAAACTTTGTCTAAGCCACCTGGCACCTCTGGATATAATCTTTATTACAGCTTTCCCTAAAATGGACTGTTGTTATTTAATAACTCACTTGTGGTCTTAATGTTGATGCAATAATGGTACACTGTCTCTAGTATACATTAGTTCCTTCAAATTGAGCTTTAAGTGTGGATACTGGGACGATTAATGGTCATTAAGGGATCTTCAAGCTAGTATTCAAATAAAGAAATGAGAACAGAAATAGCAGCGAGTGGGCTTGGATGGAGGTGTTACAGGTGTGTGATTATATGAGTAAGGGTATTCAAAGTATCGCATGTCAGCTTTTCTCCATTTTTTCAGACAGTTACACCAACATGTGCTAAATAATGCTAATTGTACATACATTACTGTGCCAGTTGCATCATTCAATGGATACCAGACAAACAGACCCAACACGGCATTTCAAAGTCCAGATATCAGCACAATCTGGTTAGAGTAGAGGTCTGGACTACAACAGTTTCTGCAGGAGCCAAAACAGATATGGTCATCAGATGGTCAGCGTCAATGCTATGGGATTGTGCATGATACAATTTAATGCATGAAAATATGAGAGGTTATTATTGACTTATATACACGCTATCTTACCAATGTGGAGACTCTTTCCTCACTCAACCTTTTTCTCTTCAATTCTCGTCCTCCAACAGTCAGGTGGTCCATTAAATCATTGTCATCATCATCAGACTTAATATTGATTAACTCCAGCAACTAGACATTATTGTTTCCTCCTCTTTGGAGATAATGAATGCCTGCTCTGATCAGGCTGTTTATGAAGAACTACTTTTTGATTACTAACTTTTGGATTTTCTAACAGATGTTTTCAGCTGTAAGTGTTCCCATTAAGCAACAAAAAAATGTTTCTCATGTATACTGACTTGATTTATAAGGGAGATCATTTCTTATAAAGCAAGATTTATCTCTCATTTGAAAATGTATTCATTTGTTCATGTAGATTTTGGAATATAAAATAAAGATATTTGATGAATAAAGTCTAAAGTCTGGCATGGAGCTTAATTGATACTGTGACTCCATTTAACCATGTCATGGAGTTACATGTGTGCACTATTACATTTGCATTATATTTGTGTTATTGTTCACATATGCTGTAAATATATATATAAATATATATATATATATATATATATATATATATATATATATATATATATGTGTGTTTGGTAATATCAACATAATTGGAACTGGCATGGCTAGTGATATACAAGCCGTCAAAACAAAGATGATGATTTGTTACTAAATGTGATCTGCGCCTGGATGCTGATGCTGTCAGTGATTATTAAAGAAGGTTATATGTTGAAGGATTGTGTGGGCACATATAGGAGATTCAGCTCATTTCATAACACTGCTGAGTGTAATGAAGTGGCAAACATCTACGATCCTCAGCTTTGGCCATCTGGGTCTTTGTCCGCCACTACTTCTACTACATATGCTGGCCTAGAGGCACTATATTGGTGTTTGACTTGGTCTAGAGGGAAACCCTAGCTCTCACAACACTGCAGTGAGGGAACAGTGGGCAGTAGATCCCTCTAGGGAGCGAAGTGGAAAAGCAAGATCCGGGTTGTATCATGCAATGCGTGTCTAGGGCACAGTGCTGCAGATAAAATAAGACGTTTGGTGGTCAACACACAGAGTGTGACATCCTGTGCATTCAAGAGACTTAACTCGCCAAACAAGACTTGAAAACACTGCAGAAGGATTTTAATGGCGCTGGGGAATCCAGCACTGATCTCAGCACAAAAGCAGTCCATGATAGGATACCTGGTGGAGTAGCATTACTTTGGAAAGGTACATATGACCCACTGGTGAAGGTGGTAAGACTGAATGTTAACTGGGCAATTTGGTTATAGTTTAATTATAATAAAAAATAAGCTTACAATCATAAATATATATTTGGGTGGTTGATGTGACATGGCCTTTTTGTGGTCCTGACAGTCAAAAACAAGTAAATAATAGCAAAAAATGTGGTTATACAGTTTAGAAAATGCTGTTTTATATGAACATACAGAGCATTCATACTTCCCGTTTTTCACAATTTTCAATCAAACCAGAAAAAGCTTATATGGCATGACTGTCCCAAGCACATTTCACATATATACACACATATATATACACCTTATGAGTCTTAACAGTGTGAAGATGAATTTTTAAACATAGCATTTTTTTCATTCTTTCATGGTTCAATAGTTCAACTTGTGTTTTTCTCACTGGGGATGGTAATGGCGATTTGTCGAGAAGCAATTCACAAAATATTTGTTGCAGCTGTGTAATGACCTCAATCATATTTTATCCAGTAAAATGTTCTTGCCTGATAAGAGTTCTTTATTTATTTATATTAGTGAAGCTTGGCATACAACAACAACAACAACAACAACAACAACAACAAGGGCTTGCTTTGGGAAAAGCCTGATTCCCACAGTCACAGGCGCCTTACGCAGCAGGCTTCACTGAACAGACCTGAGCGTGTACTGCTGTCATTTTATGCTGTTGTATGAACTGTTGTGTGATATGTACAGTGCTGTGGATCATTGGATATACATCTACTGGCCATTACTGTTAATACAGAGAAGCTGGACTGGACAAATCTCACTTAGGAAGATAATAACCGATAATTCACCATAAATGACAAAGTTAAATAATACTGAGCTGCCTACGAATGCATTCATGTGTTTAAATATGAACGTTATAGTATAAGTCCATATCATGTTTTTGAACTGCGTGCCATGTATTACTCTAGTAAGCTTATTTGGAATAGGGGTCATTGCTTAAACATTAAAAAAAGTGAATACAATATTTAAATGTTCTTTGTGTATGTTTTTTTTTTAGAGGAAACAAGCCAAGATTCACTTGCCAGGAAGCTGTTAAATAATATTAACAATGATGACCTCTAGAAAGACTTTAGAGTCATGAATGATTAGAAAACTTCCCCCCCCCCTAGTCATATGATGTTTATAATGCCATTATATTGCCAGATGATAACAAAGGCTTGTGGTATGGATCATTTTACTGCAGAACACCTAAATAATGCCAGTCACAGGCTCTCTCCTCTGCTCTGCCATGTGTTTTACTGGTCTCATAGTTCATTGTGTCCTTCCCGACTCTATCATCTCAGTATTGTTAGTGCTTGTCATTATGGACAAGGCTGGTAAATTAAATAGCATGGATAATTATAGACGTGTTGCCCTTGCCAATATTCTCTCTTAAGTTCTGGAAAGAGTCCTGCTAACAAGGTTGGAAATCTTTGTTCTCACCACTGATAATCAGTTTGGCTGTAGATGAAAACATGGCACAGATATGTGTATTTATGCTTTAAAGGAAGTAGTTGCTAAATATGGAAGCCAAATTTCTGCTGTATTTATGCATTTTATTGATGCATCCAAGGCCTTTGACAAAATGAATTATGGAAACTTATTTCTGAACTTGCTTGTAGAGGTGTTCCAAAGTACATATATACTTGAGCTACTTGTCTTCTAAAATGCTCGTCAGACAACGCAGGTTAAATGAGGCAATGCTGTATCTTTTTCCCCATTTCATCATAAAGTAATCTAATGTAATCTAAGTTACATTCAGTAATTGAAATAGTTACGTTAGTCATTACATTTAAAATAAAGTAACTAGTAATCTGTCACCTATTACATTTCCAAAGTAACATTCCCAACCTTGGTAAGTGTTCTGTCAAAATGTGTAAAATGTTCATTACTTAGAGCTGTCAGCACACCTTTGTATACAGCTCATCTTCAGTGTTGCTGCAGGAAAAGAAGTATGCGGAGGCTCATAGTGCCTTACAATGACGCAATGAGTTTGCTGTCCCAGATGGCACACTGCCAGTCAACTGTTTGTGTACTCCGGTGTTCCTACATGTGAGGCAGTTCTGACATCTGATGTCCAATTTTATATGGTGCTTGGATGAGTCAGAGAACAGCATCATTGAGGATGTAACCAGCCCTAAGATGAGCTGCTCTCAGTTCTCAACCAGGCTCAGAACACACTGGAGAAATAGCCTACATATAAACTGCTTTTTAAATTGAATGATGGCATGGTGTGGTTCTGTCTTTTTTCCCCCCGCTCTTTTTATATGCTATGGACCTTCTGGTGAGTCTGAAATGAATTGAATGTATTTTTATTGAGGACAAAACAAAGTTAATGTTCTTTCAATATCTTTATCTGGGCTCAAAATGTCCCACTGTGTGCTCAGGAATGATGCACTAACTCCACATGTATAGGGAAAATGCTTTATTTTATTTTAGTACAACAGTTAACAAGACAAGAGACTGCATGAATGTTAAAGATGTGCTTGGTAATGATGCAGGAGTGGTTGAAAAGATTTGATACACGTTTTATAATCACTATGAATTCAGACATACAATGTTTGATATTTAAAAGAAAGGTTTTTGGGTGGGGCACCTGACCATAGTAGTGAGTATAGCCACACCTCTCCTACAACAGTTGCTGATCTTTGAGTTTAAATTTGGCAGAAAACTGGTTACCTTTGACTGTGTGCAATATGGAGGTTATTTGCTCAGTGTCTCTTTAACGACACATCCTCACCTTTGCTCATCTGGTCTGGTGGAAGAGGGGGGAGTTTCCCAAGGCATAAAGGGCAGGATGGGCCACAGCAGGGAAGGAGAGATAAACGACGTGTGTATTTCACCGTTTTCACCCGCAATGTCAAGAAGGGAGCTATCCATCACTCCACCACAATGACACTTTAAATTGGTTACGTCAAATTAACCTGATGTATCATGGCGCCATGCTGGGGGTTTCAAATTGGTTTTGTGGCCTCTTATGAGCAATGGGTAGGCATTTATCAAAAATGGCTTTTACTTGTCCTCAGGCAGATTCTGGTGCAACTTTCTCCCATTCCCCCTTACCAGGAAGAGCTAAAGATATAAGTTCAATCATCAGGACCATGTAGTGCTAAGACTACTGAATTAAGATCTGTAGATGCTTATTGGATGCTAACAAATTTACCTTGATATCAGAAAAAATGCTGAGTTGAGAACATTTATTAAGTGTTGGATTTGGCCAACCCAATAACATGTTAAAGCTTTTAGAATAGCTTCACAACCCATTGGAAACCAAGTACGTTGAGGTAGTTTCTTTGCCCTTAAACTAACAGGTACCGTGACCATATGCAATGGCCCATATAATGCTGACTCAGTTCTGTCTTGTTGACATCTAAACCTACCCTTAAAGCCTAGATTCGGCTTGTTTCAAATTGAAAGCCAGTTACATCAATGGAAAATTACAGTTTATTCTAAAAAGCTGCATGAAAACAGGAAAAATGACTGATCTGGTAAAGTCAATGTTGTAAATATGAGGTGTGTGACAGTGTGAGGCGGCCTCTATTTTTAAGCTTTTTACCCACCAAAATAATTTTTTAAAATACCACAAACAGACTTAACATTTAGCTTCTTTCTTGTCACCTTACTTTGTTACTTTGTGCTGCTTTGAGGCCAATTAGCCATTATTTCTGTTGTCTCAACACATGGATTCAGGGGTACAAACAGACACAATTGGCTAATCTTTAAGTCACAGTGAAACAGAAGTTAGAGTGTCTTTAGTGACTGTACTTTGTCATATTTCCTGGTGAAATTGAATATGTGGGGGGTACACCCTTACAAGAGACATCTGTTAAATTTGACTGGAACAATTAAGGGGAAACAATGGTCATGGTTGGTTTAACTTGCCACAAAGCTTTGGAGGACTGTTGGCCTTCACACACACTGTTTTCTCTGCTGTTTTGTAACATCAGGAAAGAGAAATTAATAAATTAGTCCTCAAACTAATTGTTTTGGAATGTTTGCCTCCATATTGTTCTGCAGCCTACTACAATTTGTTCTCTTTGATACATCTAGCACTACAACATTTTTATTTCACTATGACCATGTAAAGTCAAGGAAATGTACCATTTTTGTTGAATCTACTCATTAAGCAGGGGTTTGACAACGTACCCAAAACAAACTGTCACACTAAGGCAACACCACCCATCAGGATAGAGAGGACACACTGTCATGTGGTGTAACACCAGTGGCATGTACGTTCAGTTTGAATGCTGATCAGAAACGACACAGCTCGATGATCCCCATCCACACTTCTACCTATGTGAAAAGTGGAGCCACAAGCTTTGTGGCAGTCTAACACTTCTTGGCACTTGGTGCGGATGGTTTTCCCTGATAAACTGCAACACTTTTCCACAAAAGATTGGAAAAAGCGACAAGGCCCGCTCATTAAATATTGGTGCCAAACATAAGGAAATAATATTCACACCACTTGGTTCAGAACCACAGGACGCAAAATCTACCATACACAAAAAAACCCTGCTGGCTTAAAAAATAACCAAACCTTAAAGCAACTGCTGATCAACTATGGGACAGAAAACGTACTGGATTGTTTTGACCCAATTGGTTGTTTGCAGTTAACCCAGAATGTTGGGTTGTTAATTTAACTAAACCTAATGAATAAAATTAACTCGATTGCTGGGTTAAATATTACTCATACATAGGGTTATTTAATTTGACCCAACTTAATGAATAAAATTAACTCGATTGCAGGGTTAAATATTACTCATACATTGGGTTATTTAATGTAACCCAACCTACTGAGTAAAATTGACTACTGCTGGGGTCATTCTTAAATTATATTAATACATAAAATATGTAAAATATTTAACATGAATGCATATCAGTTCAGTATCATGAATATTATTTCTATTATATTGTCATATATTTAATGTCTCTACCAAAATGGCCTTTGTTGAACAATGAAAATATTATAAATATACATACTTTTTTGTAACCTTTATTTATAGGCCTACATGTAATCTCAATGAGATATAGGTTCTCATTTTAAAGAGAGATCGGTCCTGGACAACATAACATTACAGTACAACACTGAGTAACAAATATATTATTACATTTTTTTTTATTTATGAAAGAATCAAAGCAGAAATGTGCAAAAATTATTAAAGATTAATATAGTTTTTTGCTGACAGTTCAATAACAACCAAAACAATACTTCACTGATGAAAAGGTTGAAGTTTTTCTTTATCTACTTTAGGGTGGTGTCCTTAATACTCTGGTTTGCAATAACTTCATGACATAATTACAGCTAACATTTAAATTTTTATTTTTTTTTCAAATACATCACATCACAACACAACTAAACACAGATAAACTAAACAGCTAAACACAAATAAACACACATTGCTAAACTAAAAAATCAAAGGAAACTTAACATTACGAAACTTAAAAGAATCAAAGGAAAATTAAAAAAGAAACTAATCTAAACTAATCCTAACTTATTATTACTAAACTAAAAGAAATCATAAGGAAATTAAAAAAGAAACTAAACTAAACTAATCCTAACTTAACATTACTATAAAATAAATCAAAATTAATTAAAAAAACTCTGAACTAAAACTATTTTCTAAAGGGCCTGCACAAAACTTGGCCCACGTTGGAGATGGCACGACTGAATACATTCCTCCTCTTTTGTAGCAGGTGATGTGTTAAAGACGCGGCGATGGACATGTTGATGGGCCGATCTTCCATCCGTAACAACAGCACCATGTTTGCTGCGTTACCCCAGTACTTTTTCAGCTTTTTAAATATGAGTTTGTCCACGTTTTGGAGATGGTCTGTGTTTATGTCCAAATCCAACTCCTCGAACTCTGCCCATATTTTGTTGAAGACACTGTCGACCATGTCTTCATTCCACTGAACGTTGGCTATATTCGAATCTCTAATGATGCGACTCACCAACTTCTCAATTATAATTTTGAGAGACATCTTGTATTTGGTCCTCTCACTCCTTTTTGAACCCCCCGCACTAACTCTTTGCTCCACAATCACTATTCCCTCCCCACTTTTTCGCTCCTCACTCAATACCTGCCCCTCACTCTTTACTTGCTTCTCACTCTTTACTTGCTGTTCACTCAATACCCGCTCCTCACTCTTTATTCGCTCCTCACTCAATACCTGCTCCTCACTCTTTATTCTCTCCTCACTCAATACTCGCTCATTACTTACGCGATTCCCACTCAATTCCCGCTCTTCACTCAACACCCGTCCCCCACTCCTTATTCCCTCCTCACTCAATTCCTGCTTCCCACTCAATACCCGCTCTTCACTCAATTTCCGCTCCTCACTTAATACCTTCTTCTCACTCAATTCCTTCTTCTCACTCAATTCCTGCTCCTCACTCCTTATTTTCTCTCCACTCATTAGGCAGTCTTCTATAATGACTCCATCTAAATGCTTCTGTGTACTTTTGTTGCTGACAATAGCACTCATCACCTTGTCAGTGTCACTGTCGACCCGTATTTTATGCCACCATATCATCAGGCCGAGGAAGGCGCGCACTCTGCTGCAGATGTCTGTGTGCATGGCGGTTTCTTTTTTAGTTGAAACAGGCTTCTCTTCTGACCTGCTACCGATATGACCGTAGATCAGGTCGCTGAGTTCTTTAGTAGCTGACAGTGTCCTTGACAGCTTACTTCCACTTAGTTTAGAATTTTCCAGAAACGTCTCGACATCAACTACTAGCCCCTGGATATCTTGCTTCGTTTGTTCTTTTTGGTATTTTTCCCTTAGCTGGGCCACCATGCGATGTATGGAGGACCTGGCTATTATATTTGTCAGGAACTCCTTAACTTTGTCTTTGGCTTGATTTAGGTTAAGCCTTTGGTTCTTTTCCTCTTTGTCTGACTGCTTCAGACTCTGTAGCTGTTCCTCTATTAATCGTGCTACATATTCTCCTACAACCTCTATCTGGAGGGACGATATAATGAGTCTATACTCGGATCGTTTGACCTCGTCCAAAAGAGGTTCTAATATTTGGGTTGCTTCATCGGTGAGTACATCCTGGATAACTTTCTCCAAGCTTGGTGGGTAGTAAGAGTCCATAAGATCCTCCACTTCCCTCACAAACCTGTCCGGTGTGTCATTGTAGAGCATATCTGGTCTTGGCTTGAGTTTTTTGGTGCATAATTTTTTACCTTTTATAATACATTCTTGAAACAATTCCCCCGCATACTGGATCATGTGATTCAGTCTGCGAGGAGGAGTTTCACGTGCTGTAAATGGTTCATTAGTGTCCTTTTGTTCTTTGCTAATGCTCTCCATCACTTCCTTGACCATAAGCTTTGCAAGCTTTTCCGAACAGGGGCTGTGGGCTCCCTCAGGAACCTCCAGAGCCTGCTGGAAAATTTGCATCACCGCGTTGTCCAGGAAAACGTTTTCTTGTTTGATGTCAATGTTCTTGATTTGTATAATTGCTTGAAAAGCATTTGAAATAGCTGACAATAATTCAGCGAGTAATTCTGCAATCAAAACTTTGGCTGCAGTATCAGGAGTTCCTGATTTAATCTGTTCCCACTGTTCTGCCGTCAGTCTTTCAAAGAAGGACGTGATCAGCTGGCAAACTTTTTCCACGTCGACGTGCATCATTTGTGTGTTATCCATGGCTATTTGTATAGTTTGGTTTGATTACTTGGTAGTAGGATTGATTTGCTTTGAGTTTTGAGAACTTTGCTCGGCTTTGTCTTCACTTACTGGTCTGTGAAAATAGGTTGACTTCATGTGGGCTGGCAGTCCTATTTCAATGCTCTGTTAATATCAAGGCTTTGATCTTGACTAGATCTAAGGATCAAAGTAGAGTCAAAGTGTGACATCACCGTCTCTATGACATCATACATCAAAGTAATGGACTCTTCCGGAACGTATCACAGCAACCGTTGCTAGGCAACTGCTACACCGTTTGGCAGATTTTCATTCAAGTCACCAAGAAACACTAAAGACAAAGTTTCTAAGCACAACAAACCCCTTAAACTAGTAATACATATGTATAAAAATACAAATCTGATCAAATATGACAGTTTGCAGGCTGTTGTTTTGCACTTACAGTAACGCAACACTGTAGTTAGCATTAAAATATAGTTAAGGTAAAAGATAAACGTATTCAAATTAATAAGAAAATGATTTAATACATCTTTATGAAGATTTATTAAAACAACATGTTTTAATAACACACATTTTGTGAAAGTTGAGTTCAAGCTCTTTTCATATCGGTCTTTTCATAGCTTGTCTCTAACAAATATCATGTGTACATGTTTTAATACATTTTCATATATAAATTATAGGCTATCATTAGCCTATATATCATGATATATGATCACAAGATAAAAAAAATAATTATATAGATGTCTTATATGCAGTGTTGGGTATTAAGTGGTTGAATGTAATGGCGTTATGTAATTTAATTGCAAAACAAATGTAACTGTAATCTGCTACACATCGACATGTGGACTGGAGGAGCCTGGAATCCAACCGCCAATCTTCCAATTGGTGGACAACTGCTCTACCCCCTGAGCCACAGCCGCCCAATGAAAATGTGCAAAACTGCAGATAAAATACATTGCCATAAAATTAAAACACAAAAAATATGCAGTAAAATCATAACTCAAGTATTTTCCTCACATCGGGTTGTTTTGGGGTCACACTCACAGGCCATCTCTACCTTGAGGTGCTTTTTTCTGGCATGTTGTTGTAGTTTGAATTTAAAAGTTTAGTCAAAGTACATTTTTTTCTCTGTAAAATTAGTGAGAAAATGTATTTTAAAAATAACTTTTGACAACGTTCAACTACTTTGAATAATCTCAGAAGTCTCGAAAAATTAACTCTATTGCTGGCTTAAATATTACCCATACATTAGTTTATTTAATGTGACCCAACCTACTTTGTAAAATTAGCTCTACTGCTGGGTTAAGTATTACCCATTCATTTGGTTATATTAACATGAACCAACCTTACCTTTATATAGTAACTTAATCATTTTAATAAATGATCCATGCTTTTTAAGGTCAGACCAGCAGCAGCGGCAGAGCCCTGCCTCTGCTATTCTGGACTGAAGGCAATGACAGTATCATCATAGAGCTAAATAAAACGTCTTGCCCATAAAGAATAGAATAGAATAGAACAGAATAGAAATGTATGGTGGAAAATTGTCTTTGGTTCGCCAATAAAAGACATACAATAGACAGAAATTACATTAAATATCATAGACTGTATATAAAATGGACGTAACATCCGTGACGTCTCCCATTGGTTTGTGGACCGCTGCTTGGAAGCGAATAGTTCGCATCTGAGCAGCGCCATCTTGAAAATTTCTGGTGCATGCCGGGTAAAAAAAAAAACACAGATTATACCTGATATGGGCATCAGGAGGGGCAAGAGGCGCCCTCCTGAACCTGTGAACCAATCAACCTGTCAATCACCACGTAGCCACGCCCTAATGCATACCCTGCTTTATCATCAAATATAAAATCAGGGAGGCCAAAATTTCACAAATGAACATCATACTGCATTGAAGAAGGCTTTAAACTAGCGATTGAGACCATAAACACATTTTGAAAACGTTTACTGAGGTTATAAATCAAGTGAGAAGTTGGTGAATTCTCCATTGACTTGTATAGAGACGGAAGTCCTTTTGACACCAAAACGGTCGCCCCCTGGTGGCCTTTTGATAGAATGCAGTTTTAAGTTACTTCCGCGTTGGCATCATTTCAGAGGAACGGAACTCCCCGCCTATTAAATATATAGAATCCATAAACTCCATGAAATAATAAATTTGTAAATACATAAATACATAAAATAAATTAAAGTATTAAACATAAGTGCATATCAGTTTCCTGTGTGTTTATTGATCATTTGGAAGTGTTTAAAATATTAAATGCACTTGGGATAAAGTACTTATTGTGAATATTTCTATTCTATTGTCATGTATTTACTGTCTCTACCGAAATGGCTTTTGTTGAACAATGAAAATATATAATAAATATACATACTTCTTTAACCTTTATTTATAGGCCTACATGTAATCTCAATGATACAAAGGTTCTCATTTTAAAGAGAGATCGGTCCTGGACAACATAACATTACATTACAACACTGAGTAACAAATATATCTTTTTTTTATTTTTTTATTAATGAAAGTATCAAAGCGTTTGTGTAAAACTGTTACATTTGGTGATATTTTGTCGAGGTAAATTATAATAAACTCTAACATCAGGTAAAGATTAATATAGTTTTTTGCTGACAGTGCAATAACAACCAAAACAATACGTCAATCCAAGTCCTTCCTCTGATGAAAAGGTTGAAGTTTTTCTTTACCTACTTTAGGGTGGTGTCCTTAATACTCTGGTTTGCAATAACTTCATGACATAATTACAGCTAACATTTAAATTTTTATTTTTTTTCAAATACATCACATCACATCACAACACAACTAAACACAGATAAACTAAACAGCTAAACACAAATAAACACACATTGCTAAACTAAAAACTAAAAAATCAAAGGAAACTTAACATTACGAAACTTAAAAGAATCAAAGGAAAATTAAAAAAGAAACTAATCTAAACTAATCCTAACTTATTATTACTAAACTAAAAGAAATCATAAGGAAATTAAAAAAGAAACTAAACTAAACTAATCCTAACTTAACATTACTATAAAATAAATCAAAATTAATTAAAAAAACTCTGAACTAAAACTATTTTCTAAAGGGCCTGCACAAAACTTGGCCCACGTTGGAGATGGCACGACTGAATACATTCCTCCTCTTTTGTAGCAGGTGATGTGTTAAAGACGCGGCGATGGACATGTTGATGGGCCGATCTTCCATCCGTAACAACAGCACCATGTTTGCTGCGTTACCCCAGTACTTTTTCAGCTTTTTAAATATGAGTTTGTCCACGTTTTGGAGATGGTCTGTGTTTATGTCCAAATCCAACTCCTCGAACTCTGCCCATATTTTGTTGAAGACACTGTCGACCATGTCTTCATTCCACTGAACGTTGGCTATATTCGAATCTCTAATGATGCGACTCACCAACTTCTCAATTATAATTTTGAGAGACATCTTGTATTTGGTCCTCTCACTCCTTTTTGAACCCCCCGCACTAACTCTTTGCTCCACAATCACTATTCCCTCCCCACTTTTTCGCTCCTCACTCAAAACCTGCCCCTCACTCTTTACTTGCTTCTCACTCTTTACTTGCTGTTCACTCAATACCTGCTCCTCACTCTTTATTCGCTCCTCACTCAATACTCGCTCATTACTTACGCGATTCCCACTCAATTCCCGCTCTTTACTCAACACCCGTCCCCCACTCCTTATTCCCTCCTCACTCAATTCCTGCTTCCCACTCAATACCCGCTCTTCACTCAATTTCCGCTCCTCACTTAATACCTTCTTCTCACTCAATTCCTTCTTCTCACTCAATTCCTGCTCCTCACTCCTTATTTTCTCTCCACTCATTAGGCAGTCTTCTATAATGACTCCATCTAAATGCTTCTGTGTACTTTTGTTGCTGACAATAGCACTCATCACCTTGTCAGTGTCACTGTCGACCCGTATTTTATGCCACCATCTCATCAGGCCGAGGAAGGCGCGCACTCTGCTGCAGATGTCTGTGTGCATGGCGGTTTCTGTTTTAGTTGAAACAGGCTTCTCTTCTGACCTGCTACCGATATGACCGTAGATCAGGTCGCTGAGTTCTTTAGTAGCTGACAGTGTCCTTGACAGCTTACTTCCACTTAGTTTAGAATTTTCCAGAAACGTCTCGACATCAACTACTAGCCCCTGGATATCTTGCTTCGTTTGTTCTTTTTGGTATGTTTCCCTTAGCTGGGCCACCATGCGATGTATGGAGGACCTGGCTATTATATTTGTCAGGAACTCCTTAACTTTGTCTTTGGCTTGATTTAGGTTAAGCCTTTGGTTCTTTTCCTCTTTGTCTGACTGCTTCAGACTCTGTAGCTGTTCCTCTATTAATCGTGCTACATATTCTCCTACAACCTCTATCTGGAGGGACGATATAATGAGTCTATACTCGGATCTTTTGACCTCGTCCAAAAGAGGTTCTAATATTTGGGTTGCTTCATCGGTGAGTACATCCTGGATAACTTTCTCCAAGCTTGGTGGGTAGTAAGAGTCCATAAGATCCTCCACTTCCCTCACAAACCTGTCCGGTGTGTCATTGTAGAGCATATCTGGTCTTGGCTTGAGTTTTTTGGTGCATAATTTTTTACCTTTTATAATACATTCTTGAAACAATTCCCCCGCATACTGGATCATGTGATTCAGTCTGCGAGGAGGAGTTTCACGTGCTGTAAATGGTTCATTAGTGTCCTTTTGTTCTTTGCTAATGCTCTCCATCACTTCCTTGACCATAAGCTTTGCAAGCTTTTCCGAACAGGGGCTGTGGGCTCCCTCAGGAACCTCCAGAGCCTGCTGGAAAATTTGCATCACCGCGTTGTCCAGGAAAACGTTTTCTTGTTTGATGTCAATGTTCTTGATTTGTATAATTGCTTGAAAAGCATTTGAAATAGCTGACAATAGTTCAGCGAGTAATTCTGCAATCAAAACTTTGGCTGCAGTATCAGGAGTTCCTGATTTAATCTGTTCCCACTGTTCTGCCGTCAGTCTTTCAAAGAAGGACGTGATCAGCTGGCAAACTTTTTCCACGTCGACGTGCATCATTTGTGTGTTATCCATGGCTAGTTGTATAGTTTGGTTTGATTACTTGGTAGTAGGATTGATTTGCTTTGAGTTTTGAGAACTTTGCTCGGCTTTGTCTTCACTTACTGGTCTGTGAAAATAGGTTGACTTCATGTGGGCTGGCAGTCCTATTTCAATGCTCTGTTAATATCAAGGCTTTGATCTTGGACTAGATCTAAGGATCAAAGTAGAGTCAAAGTGTGACATCACCGTCTCTATGACATCATACATCAAAGTAATGGACTCTTCCGGAACGTATCACAGCAACCGTTGCTAGGCAACTGCTACACCGTTTGGCAGATTTTCATTCAAGTCACCAAGAAACACTAAAGACAAAGTTTCTAAGCACAACAAACCCCTCAAACTAGTAATACATATGTATAAAAATACAAATCTGATCAAATATGACAGTTTGCAGGCTGTTGTTTTGCACTTACAGTAACGCAACACTGTAGTTAGCATTAAAATATAGTTAAGGTAAAAGATAAACGTATTCAAATTAATAAGAAAATGATTTAATACATCTTTATGAAGATTTATTAAAACAACATGTTTTAATAACACACATTTTGTGAAAGTTGAGTTCAAGCTCTTTTCATATCGGTCTTTTCATAGCTTGTCTCTAACAAATATCATGATCAACAGGATTTTTCAGAACGGAATGTTGAGAAAAAACGATTAAAAGACGAACATTCTAGAATCACAACAGCCAAGTGTCTCTTTACATGGTGTAAATATGCACAATTGTCACTCTGTCAACCAGCCACGCACAACACCCAGGAATTAGTTAACAATTCAGTATGTATGTATTTATTATGACATTCAATGCATTCAACTTTACCATCAAACATTTTTTCTCTACATGGCATAATTTATAATTTACATACTATTAAAATTTAAAAGAATCAATATAAAAACATTTCATAGTGATTAAGTCTATACAAACATATAAAGATCTATTGTGTAATAGTGTAATTATTATTAGTAATGTTAGTATACAACATAAATATATAAAGTTGAGATGTCTGCAGACTGAACGGTAATTATATTTGTTCAGTGTACATTATTAGGGCCCGAGCACTGACAAGTCAGTGAGGGACCTATTGCTTTTGCCAAGATTCTTATTATTATTATTCAAGTGACGCGTAATGAATCGCATTTTTGGCGGCCTGAACATACATGAAAACTCATGAAATTCTGCACACACTTCACATCTGGTGAAAATTTATATAATTCAATGTGATTGGACGCAAGCGTGGTAAGGGGACTCGCTAGCGCCCCCACACGTCGGGTCATGTGACCAAAAATGTTCTCGGATCTGCATGAAATTTCAATATGTCATAGCTCTCATCGGATCATGGGGAAATTAATTTTGTGGAATTTTTTTACCTAAGAGGAAGTCGATCACGCGGCGTGGCGTGCACCGATTTTCATTTTTCGAACACCACTTTGAGGACTTTATGATGTTCACAGAATCATGAAACCTGCCACGTAGGTTTCAAATCATGAGCTCTTTCATCTGATACCACATTTGCCCAACATTTTGCCCCAACAGCTCAGTAGCGCCCCCTAATGCCTTTTCCCACTTAGGATGTACGGACAAACTCTAAAACTCACCAAATTGGACACACTCCTCAAGACTCACGAATATTATTTTTTGGTATAACCTCAACCTTTTAAGTGCCAAAATGACTCTACAGCGCCCCCTAGAACATTAAAAGTTGAAGCCCCGCCTTCTACATGCACGTACATGAACGAAATTTAGGATTCATATATATCATGACCAGACGCACAAAAAAGCCTCTTGGACCCATACCCTAAGTCCAACAGTAAGTAGGCCATTTTGGATCACAGGTGCATTTTTTCCGCCACAGGTGCATTTTTTCAGCCCTCGTACTTTAACGAACTCCTCCTGCAGTTTTGACTCCACAGACTTCAGATTGGAACTGTATCATCCTCAGACCTTGATTATGTAAACTTGATGACAGATTTTACCTACGTTATACCAGGTGGGCGTGGCAGTCGTTTGTTTGTATAAACAAACAACTCCTTATAACTCCTCAATACATTGTCGGATGTTTATACATGCAGCGTGTGAAATGTCACACTCGGTGACGCCGTTTCAATTTCAACATCATTGGGGGTGGATGTGGCAAGGGGGTTCCATAGCGCCCCCTAACAGCAGGTCATGTGACCAAAATATTTGTCTGATCTTAGTGAAATTTACAGGACTCATAGCACTCATGGGTAAACCCCCATATTATTTTTTTCAAAATTGTCGCTCTAACAGGAAGTGAGTTATTGTGCATTTCCTGCGTCACTTTTCCGTTTTTCCCTCTGCGTTTAGAGGACTTTCCCGTCTTCACAGAATCACCAGATTTGCCACATAGGCTCACACTCAGGAGCACTTTAATTTGAGACCATAACTGCCCTTGGGCGTGGCACAACAGCTCAATAGCGCCCCCTAATGCCTTTATCCATTTTGTACATTTTCACAAACTCCTACACTCACCAAATTGAACACATACGTCAACATTCACAAAGATTGACTACTGACAAAGTTTGGGATTTTTAAGTGAGAAGATGACTCCACAGCGCCCCCTGGAAGATTTCAAAGTTTAAGCCCCGCCTTCCACATTGACATAGAGAAATGAAATCGACAAGGCCTATGTATTATGTCCAGACGCACAAAAAAGCCTCTTGGACCCATACCCTAAGTCCAACAGGAAGTCGGCCATCCAGGCAAAAAATTTCAATCTGGATGATTTTTATTATTATTATAGTTGTACGCCTTTTTGACAGCATAAACATGCCCCAAAACTCACCAAAACTTGCAATAATGTCCGATCCGGAGAAAACTTTGATATTTTAAGTAGCGCGGAAATGGCCGACGCAAAAATTGATTAATAGCGCCCCCTGGAAAATTTAAAAAATCCAGCCCCTCGACTCAGATTGACGTAGACAAACCAAATTCGGTAAACACATGTATCATGTCCAGACGCACAAAAAAGCCTCTTGGACCCATACCCTATCTCCAACAGGATGTCGGCCATCCAGGCAAAAATGCTCAATCTTGACGCTTTTTTGGCCCGTCACCCACATTCCTTTGTGCTGAGAAGTCACCCAGACTCATTTGTGGTCTTAGTTTGCCATCTAGTGGAGACATTAACCGCTGCACACAATGTTCAGTTAAAGGCACAGGAGCAAAGACATCTACATGCCAGTTTTGACAGCCCTGCGACTGCCGCACGCACCGACGTGCATGTACGGCGTTACAGTTGGGGGGAAATCGGGGGGATGCGAGGGCCCTTCGACACTGCTTGCAGTTTTAATTTATCCTTATTTTCTGACTATTTTACATAACCAACCAATCAATTTATTAGTGAAATAAATTTTAAAAATCTGCAGTTGGAACTATGAAACTAATTACCATTAGTTGTGGTCCTATATAAATCCTGCTTTTGTATTATTATATGTCTCAGCAATGATATTATTTTTTTCCCTTAAAGAGGTATTAAAAAAGTAATCAGGAAAACCACATGTAACCCTTCTAATGACTAACTTTCGTGAATATTATTAAATATGCATTTAATGTGAATAAAAACAGTGGTTTATATAACAGCTATTTAAATGATAAACACCAAAAAGTGCACTATAGCGCAACAGGATAGCATCATTATAGTAAAAACTATAATAATAATTTTAACAATCTTTCAAAATATGTCCTAAACACCTCCAAACACGGCGAGCTGTGGGACAAAACAAGTTGTGGTTCTTTTTTTAGATTTAACAGACGAGTAGTCGTGTCCATTAGTGTTACACTGCATGCTGAAGGAACTCTGAGGTG
Organism: Scomber scombrus; assembly: GCF_963691925.1. NCBI lineage: Eukaryota > Metazoa > Chordata > Actinopteri > Scombriformes > Scombridae > Scomber > Scomber scombrus. The sequence continues at coordinate 26,560,709 of NC_084981.1, forward strand.
TGTGGAGGGGCTGCTTCATGTAATTTATGTCAAAAACCAAAAAAAAGCCTTGAAACAAATAGCAACAGCCTCCAGCACAGGTCTGTTGCTATGGCGTGGTCGGCAGTCACAGTGAAGGCCTCACATCCTGTCATCTCAACAACAAGGCACAACATGTGACAGGTCCACACACTTTCTAGATACTCCACCATGTTGGTCCCATCTGTTAAATACACATCAGTCATTTAGTGTTGTAATATGATTTACATTTAGGTTGTTTAGGTTACTATTTAACACACTGTGCTTTTTTTGTGGAAATAAACAGTATCACCAAAAGCATTCAATGCAAACATGACCAATGCAAACATTTCTATTCAAACCCAGTCTTTGCAAACTACATGTAGAACTCAACATTTCTCTCATGTCAGTATTGTCATTAACATTAAAACCCACACTGCTCTTTTGCAAACAGCAGATCTTACAAGAAAAATGTCACTGCTTGGAAACTCCTATTCATGAATAAAAAAAGATATGACGAAGATCCCTGGCACTCAGTTTGTGCTGTTTAGTGCACCAAAAATACATTTAAAACTCTAAATCAATGTCTCTTTTCAGAAGTCAAGACTGGTTACTCAAGAAAGTCCACAGACCTTACTGTTCAGAGGAAGGTGTGCATCTACTCATCGCACTCGTGACAGTGCAGTATATAAACATTTATGGTGCCTTTCTCACCTGAGCTGTAACTTAAGCTAGCAGTAGATGCATGCTTTCTTCTGCACAGTGATATGGTTAGAGGGTGTAGCTCAATAGTAAGACAATGCTCAGTAAAAGGTCTGCAGATCATCTTTACTGCAGTTTGTGCTTTAAGCACCACAAACAGGACAGATGATGAATGAAACCAAGAAACTTGTTGAATTACACATCCAAACCTGACCTGTATACCAAACACACACTCAAAAAATGGACATTCCATTTAATAAAGTGTAATATGTATTTTGTACAATATAATTTAATGCTTCAATGCTGAACGTGATTAAATCATGTAGTATTTATCTGAAATTCGACAACCTAACATTTAATAGATTCATTCATGTTAAAACAAACTGAGACAAACTAGTTCCCACGCAAAACCTTTAAAATCTCGGCAGTCACATATGATCAAATGGCTTTCTTTCACCAATAAACAATTCTGCTAGACCAACCTAATTTACTAGTGTTGGATCAACTTAGTGTTAGATCAACTTAATGTACTAGTGTTGTGCAGCTGTGTGAGGTGAAACAGGGGCCACAGTAGTGTATAGGTCACATAGGGCCAAATTCACAAAGAATGAATTGCGCCTGCTAATAGCACTGTGAATTGTGCAGCATTTGCATCAACAATCTGCCCTGTTTTAAGGTCCTATTAACAAAATAATCTGTGCTAATGATATGCAGGCTCAAACATGCCCACAAAGTGTTGCAACTGAGTGACTATTAACACCAGATTGGTGAGGATCTGACGGTAATTGATGTTCTGTGTTCTGCTACACATCTACACAGGTCAGCTGTTACACACAGACAGATTCCAGCTTTATAGAGTGGACTTTTTTTATGTAGTATGTATAATAAAGCAGTCCTAATGGATCAATCCTGAGCTCCATCAGCGCTGTCAGGACATTTTCATTTTTAAGTAGCTGAAAGTCTGAGATAAGCCAACCATCACCATACCCACTTGCCTCTCCTCATACTCCCCCTAGTGTCTGACAGATTATTTCAACTTTGATATTATTAAATATCAATTTAATATCATTGAAGCCTCACAAGCTTTCAAGATTTGAAGAGAGAGAGACAAAGTGAGTGTGCGCAGTTAACCACTCCACCACTCCACTCTAATTGCGTGACTATTAGCGCTGGCCTTTCTGAATTAGACTTTGTGAATTATCAGTGAAGTTTATTTGCATCAAGAGGGGCCAATTTTGCATTGAATGTGACATTTGTACAGGTTTAGCAGCCGCAAAAGCTACACAATGCTTGTCTGCGTCATAGTGATCCATAGTGTCCACATATTTTAGGTCATACATATGTTGGTCAGTCTTAAAGAATTGTCTTAAAAGCAACATCAGGTTTGTTAATATTTACATTTGATGTACATAATATTTTATCAACCTACAGTGTATTTAAGTGTACTTATACAAATAATTACTTAATTTTACAAAAATGAAATGGTTCCTGATCTCCATGATTCCCCAGATTAAATGTAATATTTAGAACAATTGTATTCCATTACCTTTATTTAATATAAAAAGTTATAATGTAAGATCATGCCAAACTAGTTGATATGGTGTTTTATTGAGAATTTAGTGTTTTTAAGCAAGTTATAGAATAGAAAAGAATAATCTTTATTGTCATTGCACAAGACAATGAGATTCTGTTGGAGCAGTCCTCCAGCTGCCCAGGATTATAAATATAAATATAAAGATAAAAGAAAAACTATTAACAATTAATAAAAAAACATATATACAATAGGGCACAATATCAACAATAATAATATAAAACGTGTGCAAAATATCCAAGTCCTTAAAGTCCTGTGTACCTTATTATTTGGTACAATGTTTTTTATGGTTACACCACTTAGACATTTTTGCCATAATCCTCTAATATATTCTCTCAAAATGGATTAAAAGCAGAAATTTGATGCTGGGTCCACAAAAAACGAATGTGTGCAAATTATTGATACGTTTATTTTCTAATGTTAACCCCTTTAAATTTGACTAACTAAACCACATGGACACACACACACACACACACACACACACACACACACACACACACACACACACACACACACACACACAAATACACACAAAAAAAGAGTAATTGAGAAAGAGAGTTTCCTGAATTTAAGTTAAACTTTTGGGAAAGTCTTTCAGAAATGTTAATTTTTAATGTATTTTTTCCCAGAGCACCAACTGAAATGGAGCAATTGTTGTTATTGTTCTGAAGAAAAAAAAACCAAAAAACAACAACATAGCATAGTTATGTATGACTTAAACCATGTCTGACATATGATACTGTTATGGCCTTTCAGGCAGTTCAGAGAGTTGTCTTTTCCACTCTCTTCTGTTGAATATCTGCATCAACAAAACATTTCTATTTTCTCTCTGTTGTCACCGGCATGTCCTTAATAACATGCAAATGTCTCTCTCCAGTGTGAAGAGAAATGTTCAAGCTTGACAGCTATCATTGTGTGTTTTTCTTTTTAAAGTGAGAACTGTGAGAATACTCAATTTTCTACCCAAACTGCCATTAATGAGGGAAACACTGTCATGAGAGAAACATGAATGGCCTGAAATGATGGTAATAGGGACTAATGCAGAGAGCACTTAGAGTGGTTTATTCCAGCCAAACATATCGTTAGTCCACCGAGACGGATGCCAAAAATTTAGAAGAGCGAAGGACCATCTTTAGTTGGAGTATTACATTATATTCTAAAACCAGGGGACTTGGCTTCACAACTCAACAGTTGTTATTATATCCAGCTGTATGTTGAAGTTGTAGTTCATTTAAAACCTAACACCTAAAACAAAGTAAAATAAAAAAAAATATGTGAATTACAGGGTTTCTTTGTGTCCATGTGGTTTAATCAAATTTACAAGGGTTAAAATTTAAGAGGAAATGTATCAATACCCTGCAAACACTTTTTTGTGGACTCAGGATAAAATGAGAGAATATATTAGATGATTATGGCAAAAATGTCTCAGTGGTGTAACCATAAAAACTTGCTTAAAAATGCTAAATTCTTAATAAAACACCATAACAACTAGTTTGGCATGATCTTAGATTATAATGTTTTTAACTAATTACACTTAAATACACTGTATGTGGATAACATATTTAATATATTTATTTTGTGGTTACACCATTTGACATTTTCAGGATCATTCAGTCTTACTTTTGGTAAAAAAAAATTCAAATGACATAAAACCAACAAAAATACAAAATCTACATCTTAACAAGCTTGATGCTTCTTTTAAGATCATTTTTAAAGATATTTTTTAATACCCTTATTTGTCACTGACCCTTATAAGATGAGTCATTCTTGTTGTGTTCAAACATCAAAAAACAGATCTCTTCTCTTCTCTTTCATTAGTGTTCATGGACCAACAACGCATGGTGTCATTTACTTTGAAAAAGTTGTCGAAAAAATAATTTCTGTTACCTGATTTGTTGATGACAATTTCACTTTTTTACCAGCAACACAGAAGCAACATCATCTCTCAGTTGTCTCGACATATGAAAAGTTATGGACTTCATTATATTTAGTCACTATTACTATTGTTTTTTTTTAAAGCATTAGTAATGACTTGGAAATGAGAAATTGTTATCATTATGTGTCCACTGAATGAAGTATACTGCTAATGTGCTGTTATTTTGATTTATTTTGAGTACCCTCTAAAACACTTGCTGATTGAATTGGTACAAATATGACAAATGTGATGATGTCCATAGCTTCAGCTTTATTATGTAATCGTTATATTTCTGTCTTTTTGTCTGCATCTTTTCTTTTACTTCAATTAGACGCACAACATCCTGAGTACAAACAGATCCCTTTATGGGGCCAGACCACATTTCACCCTGTCCGTATACTTTCTGCAGTGGAATTAATGAAATTATTTCACTTTGTCAATGCGGCAATAAGATTTGTATTGATAGGACCTCTCAGTCCAGAGTAGCGGTCCTCGGCCTGCTATTGAAAAATCAATAAGAGGCAGCTGGATAATCACCAAGCTACAGGCTGCAGCCAAAAGACTACAGCTGGTGGCTTTCCTCTCTGCAACTTACAGTATGGTATTGTGGATAGGAATGTGTGTCTCCTGAGTGTACAGGCCTCTATTTATATTTCATGGCTCTGAATAGAAGTGTGTGTTACTTCTTAAGAGTCAAAACGCTTTGCTGTCTGATGGATTTCTTACTGTACCTGACACAACTGGGAATCTGCACAGCCTTGAAGAGTAAAGCACAAAAAAATTGATTTGACAAAAGGAAAAGTTATCTGTCAAGATTTTTTGGAAAATCGCCCTTTTTTGGGCTGCGTCCTGCTGCAGCATCCTGTTTCAGTGGGAATCAAGTCCAGACTGCAATGTGTAGTAAAACAATCGTTCAGACAGCTGGAAATCACAGGTCTATCTTGTATCAGTACCAACGTTGTAGGAAGTGGTGTAATGGTGCACTGAAAATGTAGTATGGTTTGGGAGTTTGGGTGGATGGATGATGAGTGTATAAGGGTCAATGATGGGTGTCCATGTGGATCAGTCAAAGGGGTTAAAATGTGAAAATAAACGTATGAATAACTTGCAGACATTCTTTTTTTGTGGACCCAGCATCAAATTTCTGCTTTTAATCCATTTTGAGAGAATATATTAGAGAATTATAGCAAAAATGTCTAAGTGGTGTAACCATAAAAACTTTAATTAAACTTGCTTAAAAACAATACATTCTAAATAAAACACCATATCAACTAGTTTGGCATGATCTTACATTATAGCTTTTTATATTAAGTAAAGATAATGTAATACAATTGTTAAATCAGGGGAATCATGTCAATCAGCGATCATTTACATTTTTAAATGAAATAATTATTTGTATAAGTCCACTTAAATACACTGTAGGTGGATAAAATATTTAATATGTATCATTCTTTTGTGGTTACACCATTTGACATTTTCAGGAGCATTCAGTCTTACTTTTGGTAAAAAAAATGGTGGAAATGTCATTTCAAATTACATAAAACCAACAAAAATACTAAATGTACATTTTAACAAACCTGATGCTGCTTTTAAGACAATTGTTTAAGATATTTTTGAATTGCTCATCTTGCCAACCCTTATGTATCACTGACCCATGAAGCAACATTGGAGACTAGGATCCATCACATCTCCTACCTACAACCAATGTTTAATGCAATCTTTCTCTTACCCTAACCTAGATGTTTTAGTTGTCTATACTTTACCATAATTTATCAATATAAGCAGCATGAAATTCAAATATTAGTTCTTGAATGCATTGACAAACAATACATTTACCCATTTAGGTAGGAGAACTTAGTGTGGTCTTAAAAGTGTGAGTTCAATAATGTATTTATGTGACAGTTTTCCGGACAAGAGTTCAGAAGTGACAAATGCAGCCTGTCTGCACTCTAGATGACTTTAGACTAATAACAAGTGTCTGCTTGGAATATTTAGATCACTGCAGATTAAGAAACACATTCAGTATAGGAACAGCCATATATTGTTTACTACTATATATAAAAAATATCACTTCAGTACTACATCTCTGTGTGGGTATATTCAATCACACAAAAGCATCACATTCTTTGACAGGTAAACCGTAAATGGAGGAGCTGAAGAGATTAGAAAGAGGTTAAAATCAAATGCAGTCCAATAGAAGATCACAAACTACAGCATCAGAAGTGACACACTGATAAATAAACACGTCTCTGCCTCAATGTCAAAAAGGATTAAGAATTTAAAGTTTCACAAAGGTTTTAGGTACAACACTGCTTTATGCTTTATGTGCAGGGACTTTTTTATTTTTCTGGTGCTTCAGTGTAGTCCAGTGTGTCTTTTTCTAAGCAACCATTGAGACATTTGATACATAAATAACACTTCTACAAATACAACTGATAAATACAGCCGTTGTTTTACAGAATAACTCAAGGCAAGCAGCTGAACAGCCTGTCCGACCCTTCAAACTCAGCTCCCCTCAAACATTTCATTAGATGAACGATTCCCTCGCACCGCTTTAGTGGAGCCATTTGTAGCACCTGGCCAAGGTGAGAGCAGGCTCTGGATTTATAGTGGAATACGCATAACCTCAAGGTGAACTAGCTAGTAATGAAACTATCTCTGCTCTCAGAGTCTCTCTCTCCCTCATCTTCACACCGCCTATAAAACCGAAATGTGTCCAGAATCAAGGGTCCTGCCATCTCCTGTTACAATTTCCTGGCAAAGTTTTCCATCAGAATAAAGCTCATTCTTTCTCAGAGATGTCTTTCTGCCCCCACCCTCTAACTTCACATTCACACTGAAGGGCCTGCAATGTTGTTGAATCATTCTACGAGTCTCTCAGACGTCTCTTTGCAGATGCCTTTAAATCTCGCTGAGGGAGAAGCAAGCCTGGAGCATTTGGGATGTAATGAGGGTGAGTTATTGATAAGACAGAATCACATAAAATGGACGGATAACCGCTCATCAAATGTGCGCCAAAAGATAAAAAGGGAACATAAAATAGATTTTGTGGATTATAGGACACAGGATTTAAAGTTGTTTGTAAAGTTGTGTGTGTGTGTGTGTGTGTGTGTGTGTGCACGCGCCTGGATGCATGTTGCTTTGCATATTTATGCCAAATGTCTGTGATCGTATAGCTGATGGGTGATAAACTGTAGATGTTAAAGGAGTTTAAAAGTGAAGAGGATATTAAATTATGTAACAGTCTTAAGAATTTTGACCTTTCACACATTTATGTTAGCAAGTTATGCTGTGTGCTGAGGATATTCTTTTGGACCAACAGTGTTCTCAGGACATATTTAGTGTTGGAGCCAAAATTATAATTTGATCATTTGATGAATTATGTAAAAAGAAAAAAACTAAATCAGGGGATTCACAGTCATTGTATTTTAGTTAATTGATATCATGAAGTGTAGGGTGGACACTCGCTGTCTGACACTCCCTTCGACAATCAGCCAGATGATTGAGGTGGTAACTAGTATCAGCTGGTATATATGTGAGGAGCTGGAAGTGCAGGTGCTCTTTTGGTTTTGTAGCCACACGTTTTTGAAATACGATAACTTTGAGTTAATTTTTATGTCCTTTCAATTTGATGTGTCTGCTCCTCTTACATCGACCAGTAAGAACAATTACCTTGTTTGTGGAAACAAAGATAAACTTAAAACAGAGATGTGATGAGAATGGAAAATAAATATGACAAAAAAAGGAAATTGTGTACTCTGAGTGTTGTTTAAGCGCGTCAATCAAGGTACGAACCAAAAGGAACAGAAAAAAGCAAATACGCTGATTTAATGTTTTACTTTTATTCGTCAAAAAACGTATTAACATGCCTTTATGTATACTGTCTCTGCATATGGTACATGCTGGTCTGGGAACACAGTAAAAGAGTTGCAAGAAACCTATGAATAAAACATCAATCAGTCACCTCCTGTTAGTTTGAAAGGTGGCTTTAAAATGTTTCTTTGTAGAGAAAGGCAGCTGTTGAATCACAGCAGTTACGACATGTTTATGACACTTATGAAAGAGTCCAATATCGACCTGGAGACGCAGCAAAAAAAAGGTGTCGAAATGTCCACAGAACCCACTTCAGCACCGCATTAAAATCCACTCATCCGCAGTCTATTTGTGTTCAGCATATTTCAAACACTATTCATTGACAGTGTGCCAAAATGTTGTTTGTGCAGTTAGCTGTTTACATGTTTACAGTTGCTTATGTCATTTGCAACCAACATAAGCAAACATACTGTAGTAAAGGTAAACAGCTGCCCAGAATAGCCTCAAGATGCTCCGAGGCACACTGCAAAACACCACTGTTGCCAAGTAAGAACTACCTTCTCATCTCTTTTTCTTAAATTCTCCCCTTTTACAATATTAGTATGTGGCAACTACAAAATGGTAAAGGTAAAGTTAGATAAAGATTGTGGTTATGGCAGATGAAGAATGGTTAAGGTAAGGTATCTTTATTGATCCACCTAGATAGAAATTCAAAATTGACAGACGCCACGTTTTGGTAAAAGTGATACAAATAAATAAAATACTATATACAATAACTAATCTGTGTAAATAATCTGCAATTATATAAACGTACAATATGCATAAATTCCTGGTCAGGGTCAGGATTAGGCGACCAAAAACACTTGGTTGAATGTAGTGTTTGTTGGTACACTATGTGGACATGATTTAAATAATAAGTAAATTAATTTTGAACTGTATTAATATAACAATAGTAAAACCAGCTCCCTGACTATAAAAGACTGTGTTGAATACAGCAGCTCTATCAGAGCAGCACCCAGAGTGATCAAACCCCAAGAAAAGGAACATAAAACCTGGAGCAGTCACAATTCTGCTGCTCTATGCCAAAGAAAGTCTTGGTAAGTCATTAATTATGACTTGTTTTTAATATAAATATAGCCTTATTAACCGGCAGAGTCAGAAAGAAAAAACGTTAGCGCTAGCATTAGCAACGGTTACCATTCGCGACCGCTAACGTTAGGGACCGTTGCTAACCGCTGGTGCTAATGGCGCTAACGTTAGCAATCATTAGCAACCGCTAACGTTAGGGTCCGTTGCTAACCGTTGGTGCTAATGGCGCTAGCTTTAGCAATCATTAGCAACCGCTAACGTTAGCAACCGTTGGTGCCAATGGTGCTAACGTTAGCAATCTTACCCAGCAACAAGAAATAGTATTGTCTGACAGCTATGGGTAAATTCGGGGGGGGGGGGGGGGGGGGGGGGGGGATAATAAGTATTTGAGAATGTGTAATGATGATTTTTGTAGCTTTGTGGTTACAATGCCAGGTCCTCCTCGTCCTGTTCCTCTTCTACCCGAGATCATCAGTCTTCATCACGACTGGCTTCTTCAGAGAAGACTACAATAGCGACTGAAGTGGCGAGCCAACCCCTGAGCCTGGTTTTTGTTTGTTTGTTTGTCTGTTTGTTTTTTTTTATTGAAAATTGAATGTTTTGATTCAATACAATACAATATACTTTATTGCACATATCCCTTAACATTATACATAACACATACATACACCAATGGAACAATTATATTACTGTTGTTGTTTTTAATATTATTACTACTACTTTGTTAGCATTTTATATTTTTGGTTTAGAAAAGAAAGCGAACCACCTGTGGGCTAGAGACATCATACAATTAAAAAACCGAAATAGAACAAGATAGGAATAAATAGTTTAATGATAACCGAAATATATATTTTTTTAGATTTTGTTTTTTGGGGCTTTTTTGTCTTTATGTATATAGTAACTAGCAGAGAGGTGGACAGGAATCAGGTAGAAGGCGCTCCAATTATATCGTTTTTAAACATTCTAACCAAACATATAAATTTAACTTAATACTAATACTAAATTAATACGTAATATTAAAACTAAAATAATACTTAATGCTAATACCAAATGAATAATTAATACTAATTAGACACTTACCAGAGAGGTGGATTCCTGATCAAATATTAAAAAAAGAGAGGGAAAAGTTTATTTATTTTGTTTTTACTTGTTATTGTTATATATGTTGAATGTTATTTTCAGAAAAATATAAGAAAAAAAAGCTGATTAATGAAAGAATACATTTTGTTTCTTACCTTTTTAATCATAACAGTGAAGTCTTGTGTTTTGTTTCCCCTTTACTACCCGACACCCATTTTTCCAGAGCAAATCTTATCTTCGGAGATGCTGGTCTAAATTGTGCTTTGAGTCCTCTCTGGTTTGTATTACAGAGAGGGTATCTAATTTAAAATAAAAACTACTTCTGGTTGTTACATTCACATGTTTTTTGTGTAACTTGATTTGTGTAGGGGCTCGTGTGTTCAGTGATGGATGATTCTGTCGCTTGTTTCTGTTAACAGAATAAATGAAGGTTGCTGCCAAAGGGATCCTGGTTTGAATCTGCATTATTGACAACGCGCACAACGCTAACTGCCACCGGTTACACTAGACTGGCCAAAAAATATGGTATGTATCATTTCAAATTCATTTTAATAACAAGGCCTTTTGTTGCATTTCATCCTGTAAATATCAATACTGGTTTAAAAATATGTATTGCATGACACGCTTTGTTTTTGTATTATTCACTCTGAGCGCTACTGCTGTTTTAATGATAAAAACATGGTTGTGCTGAAATGTCACTGATAATATGCCCGGTAACATTCATAATTCAGCATAACACAGTGTGGATTAATATGCACTGTAAAATGAAAACAAAGAAACAATGAAAACCACAAAATGAGCAGTTGGCTATAAACAGTCAATCAGATGAAGATGATTCAATTACATTAAAGGGAAGATGGTGGTAGTCAATCCCTCGCTACTCATTACTGTTAATTTATGTAGTTAAGATAACATTGCGTATTCTGCTTCACTTCAGAGTGACTTCAGCTCTCACTACCTGTCAGTGGTCTGCATCTGACCTTAAAGCACTACAGGAACAGGAAATTAAAGAAAAAGTCAAATGTCCTGGAACAGCTTGAGTTGTCATGGAAAATGATTTCCCCCTCTCTCTGCTTCTCTCTGCCTTGTGAATGAACACAAAAGGTTTAGAAAGTTTGCGCATGCATGGTCTGTTCTCACGCTGGCTTCAATTGGCAACACGGGCACAGTGAAGAGCTGACACCAGCTGACATTAGACAGAGATGACCAACCTTTCGTGCAGTCTTTAGCCACTTTACAATGAAAGTAGTTGGCACAACCGACTGAGATTCACACGGACCAATCACAGGGAAAACAGTGAGTCAGAGGAAAAGTCATTTCAAATGGCGCACCCTTGAAATGAGAAAAAGTAGGCAGTGAAAAACTAAAGACGTACATGTTCATTTGAACAGCTAGCGGTTCTTATTGCTAATGTTGTTAGAATAAATGAATGGGAAACAAATGTTTTTAATATAGCACCTTTCATACAAATCAAATGCAATTCAAAGCGCTTTACAGTTTTATTTAAAAACAAAAACAACATAAGAAATAAGTTAAAATGTACTTGGTAACTAATACACACTGACTGAACAATAAAATATGAGCAGATAAAATAATGCAGGATAAAGAATAAAAGATAAAAAAATCAATAAAATAATGATAAAAAGAAATAATAAAGTATGACAAAATAAAATGTACTGTCTGTCATACTGTAGCAGGTGAAAATGAAAAGTCCTGGAAAGTGATTTCAAGTTGCGTATATATTCCGCTTCACTTCAGCGTGACTTCAGCTCTCACTACCTGTCAGTGGTCTTTTTCACTCTTTTACTTCATCAGCACTACAGGAAGCAGCCAGGCATCGAGCAGTAAACACCAACTGTCTGATATGATCTCAGTGTCCATCACTTTGGTTAGATTACATTTAGAAACACTTCCCATTACCAGATAATCTCTGCAGGCCATCAGTCCAGACCAAGATCGAGATCAGGGGACTACCTTTCAGTTGTTATGAAGTCGGACTATATGGTTCATGGGACTGATAAGCCTCTAGTTTGCCCTCACTAGTCTAACGCACAATACAAACTTGCATGCATATACCAGAATGCCCGTCTTTGTAAGAATTTGGCACTGTGTGTGTTTGGATGTGTGCAAGAATACACATTTTGGCAATGTTTGGGGAGTAACTAGTTACAAGTAACTTTACAGTTACTGAGAAAAAATTTGTCATTAAATTACAGTTACCGTAAAAACCAGTGTGTAAGTCGCACCGGTGTATAAGAAGCAGTCTGATTTGGGAGATGTCACACTTTTCTATTAATGAATGCACCAATAGCTATTAATTTGTAAATACATATGTTTACACTCCAACACTTTCTCAATTTACCTTTATTTGAAACACAATCAAAACACACAGTTTCATTACTTTGATCAATAGTTACATTACTTATTACATTTTAAATAGAGTTACTAGTAATCTGTAACCTATTACATTTCCATGGTAACCTTCTCAAACCTGTATTTTGGTAAGCATGTGAATTTGACAGTTATTTTGGGTAGCACACAACCAGGCAGAATTGTGAGAGGCAGCTAAGAAGATGAGACTTAATGTGTTTGTGGAATGAAAACTAACTAATCAGCTTTAGGAGAGCACTTATTGGAGCATTGGAAACTAATCAAAGTGAAGAATGGGGCTATTCAAGTCCACGAACAAAGCAGTCAGTCTCCAACAGAGGACAAAAGAAGACATATTAAAGAATTAGACTAACTGCAATAACAGACAGACACACCCCTTATTTCTGTTGTTTATTTACAGCCGAGCACACAAAATGTTGTCACACTTTGCTTCATAAAACATCTACCACACTGACATGTCTTTAAATTCCTCTCTGTACTAATGAGTTGAATTTACAACCTGGACAAACTTGCAAGCTAACACACTTTCAGCATGGCTTGAATTATTAATAAGTTAACCAACAATAACTACTGTAGGACTCACAACAAGATGCTGTAACCCATAGAGGACAAAGTTCACGCTGCTTACTGTTTTGGCCACTTTCCAAAGTTAGTGTAATCTCACTGAAGTGTTATTTAGTCTTGTTATTTATAGCAACATGGGGATGTCCAAAAATCAGACATAAATATTCACACAGTTCTGTGACTCAAGAGCTTGTCCCCCTTCCTTTGACATCCACCAGATGACATTAAATGAATCATTTAACAAACAGCAGAGATCTGATAATCACACCTGTACTTCCATATTTTTGTGGCCCTGCCTTTAGAGGGAGGGCTACACAAATAGCTGTTATCAGAATAGTAAGAAATCATATTTTATGATCCCTCTGTAGCTACTGTCAAAAATGAAAAATTCTCCCAAAGTAGTTGACCTCAAATGTTTCTAGTCAAATCAATTTTATATTCCTTAGTTTTAAAATACTGTATATATGCAGTGTCTCAGTAGGCTATGCAGGCCCATGACAGCAGTGGTTTCCAACTCAGGCCAGTGTCTAAGAAGATGAGGTTAACTCCCCCCAAATAGAGGATAAAATAGGATAAAATGGAAGAAACCTCAGGAGAGGATACTGAAAGAAAGATAGTGTGCTGGCTTAGAGTTTAGACTCCACTACTGCAGTTGAGAAAAGTGCAGTAACAGTAAGTTTTTGTTGCTTTTTATGCCTTTATTCAGAGAGAAACTGGCAGAGAGGCCGACAGGAAACAGGGAGAGAGAGAAGGGAACGACCTGCATAAAACCCAGGCCGGACTCGAACCAGGGACGCTGTGATCACGTGACATGCACTCCAACCACCCAGTAACAGTAAGTTTAAACAAATACAAACCACAATGATGGGACTATAATATAAGAACATTATAATAGGTCCAATGATGATGCATCTATCAGTCCAATAATTGCATTTGGTTCTTAAAAGGTAGTGGGGTAATTTTCCTATAAGGGCTTTATAGATTGAGAGTAGATGTTTCTGTGATGATCTTGAAGACACAAAGATGATTGGAATCAGGAGTTCTACGGGCTCGGATCACCAAGCAGCATGCATGGTGCAATTTGGAGGATGATGCCCAGCGACAGAGAGGAATCAGCATGTATAGTATTGCTGGCATGACAGGTATTTTCCAAGAAGTAACCTAAACAGAATGTTATCTAGGCATATCGAGTCCTGCCAAGTATTTTTGACCAAAGTGTTATCGTTTTGCAGTAAGTTAAAAAACCTATTGATATCAGACATGTCACTGAATTGGCGAAGACAGACATGAAAAACATACTAACATAGATAAAAAAGATACCAGTGAGTAACACGTCTGTCTTGGAAACACGACCATCCAGCATTACTATATAAAAGACGATGATGTTCTATCTTAAAGCAGAGTGATGAACATAATTAAGAGGATTGAGGGTTAAAGAGGATGCGTGTGTCAGGATTTACTTACCGAAACACGGTTAACCAAACACAAATAAATGATTAACTGAAAATAATGAATAGGTACTTAACTCCTGGACCGTGGCTACTCTGTGCAAATTAGAAATGCCAGTCAAAACAATGAGCTACCTCATAATAGCTCTGCTCATTGGCAGCTGTCAGAGAAGTTGAAATGACCACATTTACTCTTAAATTGTTGCATGAAATATATATATAGTTAGGTACATTTATTTTTCACATGTTGGTGGTTGATGGTGTTTTAACTAATCCTAAATTATAGTGTGAGCATGTGAGATCACAGTCAAACCTACTGTTTACACTATTACAATAAATGCATGTAACTTCCCGCAGAGGCTTATCACAGCGTGAAGCAGCACAGCGTCCTCACTCCTACACAACAAACAACCCTGGGAACATCTGCAAGACATTTTGTTAAGCTTTTCTCTCATGCAATTGAATCCCATTACCAATACAAAAAAAGAAAAAGAAAAAAGCAACTGCGGCGTCTACCTCAGAATGAACCAAAAAAAAAAAAGATTTGAAAATTTCCTGTCAGCTTCTATAATCTATTTTTAACAGTCTGCTGCAGAGGGTTCCTGACTGTGTTCCCAGAGCAAGTCCAATGACAGCGGTAATAAATGGTCTTTTTATTGGCCGGCTCTTTAATACGCATATAAAGCCCCCCCCGCCCCTTCATCGCCTCCCGCCATCCATTCCCCTCCAGATCAGATTTTGTGTGTGAGTGCAAGTACGGGCCACGCTGCCAAAAGAGCAAACTTAAAAATGCAGCGAGTGACTTGATAAGAAAGCGAGATAGCGGAAGGTAATGAGAGGAAGATTTCATTAAATCGCAGGCATTTTTCACCAAAATGGAGAAAGAAAAAAAAAACAACAGTCCCATTCTTATCGTCCAATAACATCAAAAAGATGGAGAGTTTTTTTTTTTCTTCCTTGCTTTAGCGACTGATTTGCTGCGTGCATTTTCTTCCTCCATTTCTAATCACTGTTGACACTTTGCACAACTCCTTCAACAGTGATGAGAGGGAAACAATTACAATTCATGTCTTTTTCTCTAAAGGCACACACACACACACACACACACACACACACACACACACACACACACACACACACACACACACACACACACACACACACACACACACACACACACACACACACACACATATAAAAGCAATCTCTGCAGTTTCCATACACAAACTTAAAGCCCAATCGAAAGATGTATGAGTTACGAGATGGGTTTATGGAGCAAAATAGTCATGTGTGGATTTATGGATTGTCTGCGTTTTTGATAAGAGGGGAATTAGAAAGGAGGGGGCAGAGAGAGTGAAAGGTGTGTGTGTGATAGAGAGAGGGAGAGAGAGTGTGTGTGTGCGCGTGAGTTTTGTGTTTGCAGCAATTCTGTAGCAGAGCAGAGTGACAATGAAGGGGAGAAAAAGAGAACATGATTGAGTGGGACATTTTGTCAGCCGCAGACGTGAGCTGGAACCCAGATTGTGTGTGTGTGTGTGTGTGTGTGTGTGTGTGTGTGTGTGTGTATGTGTGTCTATAGGGGTATACCAAAGTCTGAGTCAACCCTGGACCTATTCTTTACTTCTTTATTGGCATTCTAAAGCAGCCACCTCTGTGCTAACCTGAGCAGTGCCACGGCTGTTGATAGGGCTGCCAGCGCCTATGTCTCTGATGATTGTATGTGTGTAATTGTGTGTGTGTGTGACAGAGAGAGAGAGCGAGAGAGAATGTGTTTTATCCTCAGACTACATTTAGGTACAGGTTGCTGATTTTAACCAGCTGATAAGGGCCAGCTTGTCTAACTGTGAACATAATTGATATCTCCACTTTGGTGTCTTTGTGGCTGCATTTAGCAAAAGCTACAATAATCTCTTCTTTCTTTAATGTGGTTACAGAATGCTTTTTTTTTTCTATTGGAGTGAGTTGTTCTTCCCAGCATGCAAAATTGTCGAGGAAAAAAGTGTCCTGGAGGCCATCATATGTCTTTTTTAAACATGTGTCAGATGAAGTTAGATTTTTACTCATCACTCTCTTAAAAGTGATGATAGAACATGAAGAAGATAGATAGATATGCAGTTACTTATGTTACTCACTGGCTGCATAGTGAGCTCAGTTTAAAGAGCAACTCTCCTGGACTGTCTGACATTTAGTGCAAGAAAAGCTGTGTTCAATGTCAAACAATATTTATATATATATATCAATAAAGGGAAAATTCATTTGTGCCTATAAAATGTTTCCCCCTTATTACATATTTTGGTAAACACAATTAGTGCTTCTTATTGTGCCTGTTTCATCTTAACTTCATCAAACTTGGTACATACCACATTTAGATGACCCTATCTATTCATTTATAATATTTGTAACTGTTTCTCTGTAATTGATTACCAACATTTTGTAGATATGGTCTATTACACATAGACATCCATATCCTAGATGCTTCACTTAACTGCAACCAAATTTGGCAATGCAGAACAGACAGAGATACTGAACAGGTCTGTATGATTTGACCTATTCAACTGGCATCCTGTTTATAAGCAGAATTATCTATTATTTTTAAACCAATGGCGTCATATTAAAGTGCAAAACAACAAGAAACCACAACAATAGGCAAAATGGATTGTCGTGGATGTCTTACATGGGTCAGTAACAAATAAGAGTTGGCAAGATGAGCAATTCAAAAATATCTTCAAAATTGTCTTAAAAGCAGCATCAGGTTAATTAAAATGTACATTTTGTATTTTTGTTGGTTTTATGTAATTTGAAATGACATTGGCACCATTTACCAAAAGTAAGACTGAATGCTCCTGAACATGTCAAATGGTGTAACCACAAATGAATGATAAATATTAAATATATTATCCACCTACAGTGTATTTAAGTGGACTTATAATTACTTGGAAATGGAAATGGTTCCTGATCTCCATGATTCCCCAGAGTAAATGTAATATTTAGAACAATTGTATTCCCTTACCTTTATTTAATATAAATAAAAAAGTTATAATGTAAGATCATGCCAAACTAGTTGTTATGTTGTTAGCATTTTAAGCAAGTTGAATTATTTGGTACAATGTTTTTATGGTTACACCACTTAGATAGTTTTGCCATAATCCTCTAATATATTCTCTCAAAATGGATTAAAAGCAGACATTTGATGCTGGGCCCACAATAATAGAATGTTTGCAAGTTATTCATACATTTATTTTTCATATTTGAACTCCTTTAAATTTGACTAAACCACATGGACACAAAAAAACCCATCATTGACCCACATACAGAGTTTTGATTTTGCTCATGTGCCAAGCTCTCTGCAAACTTGTTCTTTTAATTTGACAAGGCCCAGGAAGTGCGTCATTGCCTCCCGCCTTTGGTCTTCACAAAGAGAAGACGTAAGTGTTTATTTACATATAGAGCGGGGAAGCGAAATCAGCTCGTAAGTGGTCACTCAAGATGTGCGTGTGTAGGCGCATCCTAATGCCAAGTGTTAACTGATGTACTCAGAGCTGTCCACTTGAGATTGGATCACCATATTACATGTTAATGCCAAATATGAAGAAGGCCATAGGTCTAGGGCACTTATGTGTAAGATGACCTGTGTTACACGTGGAGTCAGTGAGTAATGTGCATATCTATCTTCATCATGGTTTGAATAGCTTTACTGTTGATCAGAAAGAAAACCATCTTTACAGTTAAAGAACAAAACAAAAACCACAAACAACATGGCACCACTGCAATATATGCTGGGAAGTATTTTCAGTTTCTTACCAACTTACACTTTTGCACAAAAGACATTTCTTGAAACCTTCAATCTTTTTTTTTTCTCAAAGTGTAAACAAAAAGCACAATTTTCTGACTCTTCTTGCAAAATCACACAATCACCTCAGAACAGTTTTATCTGTGCTCAAAATCAATCCACGTTTTCAGATTATACACACAGTAGTAAAAACACTACCGAGCATTCATTACACACTGCATCAAAAATGGAAAACAGTGTTCAAGGCATGAAGCTGAAAAAAGTTTATAAGACAGTTAAAATTAGAAAAAGGACAAAAAATACATCAATCAATAAACAAAACAATCAATTGGGTTTTATTCCTGGACATTCCTTTTTTTTTTTTAAATTAAAACTAAATCCATGTATTGCATTTAACTTCAGTACCTTCTGAAACACATACATGAAAATAATAATTAGTGTAACTGATTTTAATTTTTGCATCATTAGGCCACCGTACAAAGTGCACTAGATTTCCCCTCTCCTCCTACCTCAGGCTTTCAGTTTAGAGACCTGAGGTCAACCTACCGATGCTCCCCATCTCCTACCTCTGACTACCAGATCTTCTCAGCAGGTAAAAGCTGTAACAAGGTTTCTGATCCACATGGTTACGTTATAAAAAGAAGACGTCACTAATAAACATCCGTGTGAAACACAAGCAGGAACATGTTACATAATACAAGTGAAATGAATTAAACGAAGCTTCGATTCAAGAGAAACTGCCGAATTACTCGAGTAATCGCTTCAGCCCTGAACCTGACCCACTGTTTCAGGCATAATATGTGTGTTTAGATTGTGTTTCAAATAAAAGTAAATTGAAGATTTAATGTATAAACATATGTGTTTTGTTTAGAAATGACTACTGGTGCATTCAAATAAACCAGTCTTTAATAGAAAAGCATTTTCCCCAGCATGAGAAATCCCGAAATAGACTGCGTCTTATACACAAGTGCGACTTATTTACCAGTTTTTACAGTATATTTAATTTCTGCCAAGTCCATTCAGCTGGATGTCACTACATGCTGAACAGTTGTTAACATTATGAGGAAAGAATTTACATTGTTCATGTTCAAAAGTGAACTAAATGTGACTTGTGTATATTTTATTCAAGTGCATTGCCAAACGGTGTCACAATGTGTTGCAGCTAAAGTTGACTCTGGTTCAACTGCTTTGCCAGACAGCCCTGTGTTTGTTTGTCCGAGCCCTCTGTGGCCGCGGCGCGCCAATAAAACAAACTCATTGAAATGAATGAGGGGGCTGCTTTTATCCCGCAGTGCTAATGTTTGGCGGAAAACAGAGTTAGTGCTGTTGTGCTTTGTTATTTCATTGACTGAACTCATTGAAGAGTCCTCATAACAATAGAGGTACACCAATGTCATGCGCGTGTGTGTGTGTGTGTGTGTGTGTGTGTGTGTGTGTGTGTGTGTGTGTGTGTGTGGATGGTTTGATATAGTAGCTTTCAAAGAGAAGTGGACATGAACCAATAGTTAATATAATGGTGTTTGAGGGAGACAAAGCTGTTTTTTCCTCTAAATTGTGCCACTTAGGCATCCGAATCAAAAGGATTATGGTGTGAAAGGGATTAGGAGCCTTTTGTGATGACAAATTAAACATCATGCATGAATGTTGAACAACTTTCCATGTGTATGCAAGCACACACAAAAACACATATGCAAATCAGAGTCACAAAACGAGGTTTCCTTTTAGAGGACGAGAGGTGGCTATCACACTCTCCCAAAGTCTACCCCCCCCCCCCCCCCCCTTATTTTCATCCATGTCACTAATAGGGTGACTGGACTCACTCTTAAGGCTGTAGTGGTATCTGACCATTTTAACATTGTGCATCATGCTGCTCTAGTGGGTGTAAATTAAAATTTCAACCATTAAAACCTTCGCAAATCTGTAAATATCCTCTCTGCTCCACCTATACCTTAAAATAAAATTATGTTTCTCTCCCAAACTGATACCTTTACTGGTTTACACTTGTGAATGATCCTTTCCTGCACTATATGTCCCACCCCAACATCCTGTTTCAACAGGAAATGCGTACAATCAAGGCAGTTAGATTGACATTTCATTGGGCCTTCAAGGCGTTAAGCTTTGTTTTTTTAATATGTAACAATCAAACTTAACTTCTATGGCCTCTAACATACAAAAAAATATTAGTATGTGTCATAATAATGAGGTCAGAGCTTTCAGAGGGAACCTGAAGTCGCTGATATCCATTAAACTGTATGGTAGATGATTATCTTTTGGGGATTCTTCATTTATTACGCGGCATATTCTGCTTTACATGGAGCTTATGTCTTCACATTTGGTCCAAATTGAGTTTCATGTGTGTTAGTACGTTCAAAATAGAAGCAAACATTACATTTTTTTTCTTGAGATTTTCCACATATTTTTTATTAAGAAAACATGAGCCATGATTGGAGTCACTGTTGTAAATGTGAACGGACATTACAAGGCTGGGATCTCGGAGCGATTCACTGCAATGTGTCGAAATCTAACTACACATGTGTCTGCTGCCTTGTTTCTTCTCCTCACTCCCTTTCCCTCTTCATCCCTGAGCATCTGTTTGCATCTGCTCTCCCAAGCTTCCTGTATCTCTTTCTACCTCTCTCTTTTTTTTTCTTTTCTTTTTTTTCTTTTCGTTCTGTTCCCTGGTTACCATGTGGGCACAGTGTGAGATGTGTTTGTTTGTCTCCTTTGGCAATATGTTTCCCAGACAGAGAAACAAAGTAGAGACAGAGCCTGCATGCATACACACACACACACACACACACACACACACACACAAATACAAGTCTCCATGCACACACACACACTTGGAAACACACATTCGGGCACACACACACAGAGACATATCAGAGTGTGTAGGTGTTGAGACGCCTTGAGATTCTGAGAGGAGAATGATATGAAAATCTCAGCTTTGGAAAAGAATGGATAGCGAGTACTCAAAGGGAAAACTGCTGGCAGCCATATACATAGTGTACACACACCATATCCAAGGCAACGTGACCCATCTGATGTGTGCAAATGTAAAAAAGATTATCATGTTGTTGCCATGAAGACGGACAAACTATCACATGTGTTTTTTCTGTTGCCAATTTGAGGGAGAGCTACAGCTTGCTTTAGGATATGGAGCTTGGCATTTGCAATTAACACAAACTGAACACTAACCTCCCTCTCATAAAACATACTTGAATGAATGACTCCATAAGGTGAAACAGCGGTTAAATGGGGCGTGCAAGCTGAAAATGCAACACCCACCTACCACCTAATCCATCTTTTTTTTTTTTTTTTTTTTTTGTTAGGCTGATTCAAGGACTTTTTCTAACCTTTCCACCATTGTTATTTTTGTCAGCTACAGTTATGACAAATATATGTTTTTGACAGCCTTTTTATTCACAGGGAAAACCAAAATGAAACTAAATTAAATGTAACCTTTGGAAGAACTACAGCGAAATGTATTACAGTGTACAACAGTGAGTTAAAAAACTTAACAATGGACAAATATAATAACCCTTTACATACTAGTCTCTAAACCAATTCACATTAATAAATGCCTATCAGTCATTAATACATTTTGATTAGTCTTGTGGAAAAAAGTACATTCACAATTGCTGTTTTGTGGTCCAGGAGAACATTTTATAGAATACAAAGAATGTTTGAATGCTGATTTTGGTATATTTTCTTTCAATAAACACAGGTCAAACTTGAACATTTGCATATATGAAAATGGGGTTATAAATCAAGTGAGAAGTTGGTGAATTCTCCATTGACTTGTATAGAGACGGAAGTCATTTTGACACCAAAACGGTCACCCCCTGGTGGCCTTTTGATAGAATGCAGTTTTAAGCCTGGCTACTGTCGTACTCTTACGTTGCATTGATGCATTATCTTTACAAGTAATGTTATGAAATTTAAAATTGTTTAATCATCAGCTTTGCTTCCTGTTGTTTTATAATCTATGTTTCTTTATGAACACTAAATGCTTTGTATGGCTGTCAGAATAAATCAGTCTCAAATGAAATAAATACAATAAAATGAGTATTAGAAGGAAATGTTAAGATATGATAATAATGTTATTTTAAATGACCAAAGTAGTCTAACTACACCAATTATTACATCATGAGATATAATAATAACAATAAATAACCACTGCATTTAAGGGTGATTTAATGTCGCAACAAAATCCACATAAAAATACATTTAACACACAATGAATGTTTGTGAGTCTGAATCATCTTCATTTGAACATGTGATTGTACGTTTCCTTCAAAAACACTTTTATTAAATATTCAGCACCTCGATTGTTCATTTTCCATATTACGCTTTCCTGCACTTCAGGCACTCGGTGAAGGTTTTTTTGCAGGTCATTCTCCTCTGCTCGTGTTATAATTTAATTAGGACTCGGGGCGGCTGCGGCTCAGGAGGTAGAACTGGTCTTCCAGTAATCAGAAGGTCGGTGGTTCGATCCCCGGCTCCTTTAGTCTGCATGTTGAAGTGTCCTCAAGCGAAATACTGACCACCAAATTGCTCCTGACGCCTATTCCATCAGTGTGTGAGTGGGTATATGATTGGTGTGAGTATGAGTGTGTGTGTGTGTGTGTGTGTGTGTGTGTGTGTGTGTGTGTGTGTGAATGGGTGAGAATTAGACACATTGAAAAGTGCTCTGGATAAAAAGTGCAATATCGCTCCTAATTAGCAAGTTGGCACCTTCTGTTGGCCTCTAGCAGCGGTGTGTGAATGGATGAATGTTGACATACGTTGTAGAGTGCTTTGAATAGTCTGTAGAAAAGAAAAACACTATATCAATGCAGTCATTTTACCCTTTACTAAATGCAGTTGTCTGATCACACACTCAAATGAATGTGGTTGCCTAGTAACTTATAAGGTTAATCATTAATGCATATATGGGTACATTTTAACTGGCGGTGGTTATAGGTATGAATGCCTATGGTTTTAACGTGGATTTATCTTTACTATTTTTAACAATAGTGGGTGCAACATAACATAGACTGTGGGGGTACTGGGGAATATATTATTAAAACATAACGTGCACCAGAAAAACCTCCACCCTGGGGCAGTTTTAGTGATGATGCCGAAATTATCGGCATGCATCTGTGGACGCACACACCGTGGCCAATCTCAAGGTTAGGAGAACTGTGTCCTTAAATAAAAAAACAAATCTTATTCAGAAGTTAATTCAGATTTGTTTTTAAGCACATTCACTGTTTTTTTTGTTGTTTTTTAATCAAAGTAATCACTTTGAATATAAATTGAATACAGAATCCTGTAAAAAAAAGTTTTATTATTTTTTATCTTCATTCCTTCCTTCCTCCCTCCCTTCCTTCCTTGACTCGAGGACGACAGGAGGGTTAAAATCTTTTAATTGTGACATAGCAATGTTGCAAAGAAACACATCTTGAATACAGAAAGAAAGATACAAATGTCCAAGGAGTTTGTGTCTTAGTTTCTAAGAAAACTTTATTTACAGCTTTATATATGAACACAAATAAGGAAGGATGGTGGGTGATCTCAAGATCAGCAGTGAGTCTCAAGAGAAGTGAAGAACAATGAAATAATTCTAGTAAATCTACATGAAATTTTCACAGGCAAGCCTTAAAATATTCTGCAAGCACAGTTCAGAAACACACCACTGCTTTTTGATTTAGTAAGCAATTCTTCAGTAGTCTGCTCTGGTCACCCTTTAGCAGCTGATCAATCTCTGTCCTCAGCCTTCAAAGAATGACTAGAGATACAATTGTAACTGATGCGTGGCGTCTAATTAACACACACTCAAGAGAGTAAACACTTTATTCGAGGAAATGTAACTTCTACTCTAGAATCGACTTCCTTCTTCTGTCAATCTATATTGGAAGTCACTACTGATGCAGCATTAGCATTATCATTTTGGAACAGGCCCCCATCTCATTATATAACTTTGTGTCCCACTTCTAAAAGAAAACTGAAAGCTAAATGGTGGAGCTTTAATAATTCTCTAATAAAGGATAAGAAATCTGTTATTTTAATACTACAAAATATGGAAGGGGACCTATTAATGTCAGATGTTCATGTTAACAGTGGCTGACATGTCAAACAATGAGGTAAACATATGTTGGAAGCAGGCGGGGAGTTCTGGTCTTCTGAAATGATGCGAACGCGGAAGTAACTTAAAACTGCATTCTATCAAAAGGCCACCAGGGGGCGACCGTTTTGGTGTCAAAAGGACTTCCGTCTCTATACAAGTCAATGGAGAATTCACCAACTTCTCACTTGATTTCTAACCTCATTAAACGTTTTCAAAATGTGTTTATGGTCTCAATCACTAGTTTAAAGCCTTCTTCAATGCAGTATGATGTTCATTTGTGAAATGTTGGCCTCCCTGATTTTATATTTGACGATAAAGCAGGGTATGCATTAGGGCGTGGCTACGTCGTGATTGACAGGTTGATTGGTTCACAGGTTCAGGATGGCGTCTCTTGCCCCTCCTGATGCCCATATAAGTAGAATCCGTGTTTGTTTTTTTTACCCGGCATGCCCCTGAAATTTTCAAGATGGCGCTGCCCAGATCTGAAACTATTCGCTTCCAAGCAGCAGTCCACAAACCAATGGGTGACGTCACGGATGTTACGTCCATTTTATATACAGTCTATGGTTGGAAGTAATCCTTGTGAGCTTGTGACTGATTTCTTTGTCTGCTCTGAGTTCACTGCTTTGCTCCACTATAATTATGACATGCAATGGAAAATAAGTACACCTCCAACACCAGCTCTTCAAACATCATCATCATCATCACTGTGGCTGTTTCTGCTTGCACTATTCCTCCCTTTATTATTTCTAACTGATCATCGGAACAAATCGCTTCAATCATCTCCATATGTCGTTGTTTCGACCACTGACATTTCATTTCCTGTAAATTCTTCACAATGAAAGTCTCCCGATATTTAGTCATTCTTTCAAATGCTTTTAATTTAAGGCAGCAAAGCAGGAAATGTTGGGTTTGCATCAGTGGTCATTTCTAACCATCGGCAGCTTCTCGAGAATATGATAGCCAGAGGAGAGTGGGCTCATCCAAGAGTGTGACTTTAGGAGACTGGAGCTATAACAGACCGCAAGAGATTATACCGAGGGGCTGCATAAATCACCAGTTTTTTTTAACTATGAATCAAGTTACTCTAGTGGTGTCCAAAATTTAATAATTCATTGCAGGAAATGAACATAATAGATCCTCTTTTGAAGAATTTATTGAACTAAATATGACTTCTGTAATCCCCATCCAGACAGCGTTGGAAGCCTTTAAAGCAACCTGTAAGGGTTGGAACATTAGTTTTTATTATATAAGAACAAACTTAAACTACAGAGGAAAGACTAATTGTTATCCCAGCTTAAATATCTAGAGTTGAAACATATGGGGGGATCCAATTAAGGTTTCTGATACTGGAACTACTTTTGGCAGGGGCAGAGGCACAAGCAGCGATGCATGAAAGGTCTGCTTTTGTACTATACAAATTGAGAAGGAAACGTTATGAAAATGGGCAAAAGTCAGGTAAAATGCTTGGATACCTCAAACAGAAGCACTCAATTACTAATTTAAGATAAAGCAGTGGTGGCATCAGAAGGGATCACAATGTTATCAGTGATACCTTTAGACGTTTTTGTCTCATCACTGTATAAAATCAGAATATAAAATAGAACAGGAAGAGTTGGATTATTGTATGAATTTACCCTTGTCAAAGTTAAATGAACAAAAAGAAGAATCACTGGAGGCCCCTCATCTCAGAGTTAGAGATGCGCAACACTATTAAATGCTTATCAAACAGTATGTCACCAGGAGGAGATGGTTATATCACAGAATTTTATGAGCCTTTTTCAAAAGAAATCACCCGCTGTTACTTTGTTTATAAAATGATGTTATACAGAAGCAATGTATAGCACCAATAATGCAGTCAATAGTGTTGTAGTATTCGAGATCAGTCTTTTTTAAGGTCTTGGTCTTGTCTTCATTCGGTCTCAGATGAGCTGGATTCGGAATTGTTATCTGAAGACCAGTCAGGACCACGGCCGCAATGCATCTTAGTACGACCTCAGTAATAAATATAGTAGAATTATCACTTTTTTGACAATATCAACAAAAAAACCTGAAAATGTATAACTCTATATGTATCCTATATATATATATATATATATATATATATATATATATATATATATATATGCGTGTGTGTAACCCTAAATATAACCCTAACTTCAAAAATATAGAATTTAAAGCAGAGCTGTTGTATTGGATTGAATTAAATTGAGCAGGTGTACCTAATGAAGCGGTCAGTGAGTTGTATATCGTCATACTGCACAGCCCTATTTGTATTTTACTAACATTCCTAAATAATGCTTTTTTCTTTTAGCAGAGGAGTAATGTAGATCCATCAAAACGTCTATTATTACAGTATTGGTCAATGTTTGGTGGTGTTTGTGCAGTGTGTGTGTATGTATATAGTATATTGTTAAATGTTTGGTGGGGTTTTTGACAGATTGTGAAAAAGAATTTCCCCATGGGACAATAAAAGGCTATCTATCTATCTATCTATCTATCTATCTATCTATCTATCTATCTATCTATCTATCTATCTATCTATCTATCTATCTATCTATCTATCTATCTATCTATCTAAAATGGTGTTGCATTGGTTTTGTCTCGGTCTTGACTCAGTCTTACACTCCCTCAGTCTTGGTCTTGGTATGCTCTGGTCTTGGTCTTGACTCCTGGTCTCTGTGTAGGTGGTCTTGACTACAACACTAGTGGACAATAATCATATCATTATTGGCAAACCTGGGAAAGGCCATTGGGACACAAAAAACTACAAGCCTTTAAGTTTGCTTCATAATGATTACTTGTTAGCAAAACATTTAAAAAAAGTTCTAATTCAACTTCTGCAGATTATGCATATTGCTAACTGTCCAGCATCCAGCAGCAGCAGTATCACAGGATGTTGAGAAAGTGGTGGATTAAATAGAGTGACAATGCCTGTTTTATACTCTTTCCAGACATGGTTGTAGTCCAAGGTGCTTACAATTGATAAGAGCCTTTTATCATGAACCTGTGTCATCAGTTAAGAGCAATAGTCTAATCTTGGCTCCTTTTCAGCTTTGCCACTTCACCAAACAAGACTATCCCTCACCTCTATTAGTTTATCTTTAGCTTCAGAACAATTAACATGCAAAGTCTGAAGGGACAGGGGATATTACGGGTGTTTCAATTAGTGAGAATGATTTCATACTACGTGTGTATGCAGATGATATTTTGTTGACAGTGACCAATCCATCACACTCTACAGCAAAAGTCTTAGAAGTTAGTAAATCAGTTGGCAACTCTGTCCCCGATTGAGTGTCCGGACCTTTTATACAAAACAGTGAAGAGGAATAAAGTAGTACTATTCCCTTATTGAACAGACTGTCTGAGAGCAGAGGAGAGCAACGAGACAAGAAGTGACAGCAAAGTATAGCAGAGGCTAACGTTAGCTGTTCTTCTCCTCTGTCTCAGCGGGGCGGAGCTGAACCCTCCGTGCAGCAGAGTCAGAGACGGTGGGAAGTTGTCACAACTTCATTCAGTATTTCAACAATATAATCCGCACAAAAGAAGATAACGGTTCGTCTTATATCTCATGTGAAAATACATTGATATGTCTTACAAACTCAATATAATTAATGGAAAACACTGCTTACTTCATTTAAAAAAAAAAAAAAAAAAAGGTAGATGGTTCCTAATGTACATGATTCCCCAGTTTAAATGTAATATTTAGAACAATTGTATTCCATTACCTTTATTTAATATAAAAAGTTATAATGTAAGATCATGCCAAACTAGTTGATATGGTGTTTTTTCTTGAGAAATTAGTGTTATTAAGCAAGTTGAATTTTTTGGTAAAAAGTTTTTATGGTTACACCACTTAGACATTTTTACCATAATCCTCTAATATATTCTCTCAAAATGGATTATCATTATTATTATTCTTTTTTCTTCAAATTTTAACCCATTTAAATTTGACTAAACCACATGGACACAAAAAAATCCACTGACCCTTTTGTTGTTATGGTTTGTTATTCTAATCTATATTTTCTATTAGTTATGTTAGTATAAAAATGTTTCCTTTTAGGCTTATTACAACTTTTCCAAAGCCATGCTGAAACATTAAAATGCTTTGCAAACAAGCAAAAACCATAAAAGTTGGTGTCTAGCTGACATAAAAGCAATGCTATGTTGATAATCTTATGTAATATATGTTTTTGACTGCTCAATTTGAGCTGTGTAGCTCTTTGTGCCCAAATGCTGAAGTTGAAATGCATCGTGTAGGAGTGAGTTTGAAGACAGATTCTTGAGGTGATTTTTAAAAAGCATTTTCACTTCCCACACTTCTGACCTTTCCTCTTTACTTCTGTTGTAATTTATCCTAAAATAGACTTCTAAGGTTGTTTTTATTTCATGTAATATTTTGTGAAAAGACAGAAAGAAAGAAATGTGTTTCCTTAGAATCGAACTGACTCTAACCCTGACAAACCCCAAAATAGAAAATTCAGAGTGAAGTGAAACTAATATACAACCATTTTTATTCTGGGAGACATTAAGTATTTTCTAATGAATGAACTTTGAGACAAGCTTTGACTGAATGAATGATGAAACTGTGTGTCTGGCAGGGGCGGATCTAGGAGTAGACAAGATCCGGGGTCAAGCCCAGAGCACCGAGAGCCAGGGACGATTTGTTTTGGATGGTTCAGATGCACAGAATTAAATATTACTGCATTGTATGACTACTGCAGACATTAATAGTAGTAGCAGACACTTATTTCAGTCCTTATCAACATTCTTAACATTCTTTTTCCATAAAGACTGCACAGAGAAATAACAATTAGGCATAAAATCAAAAGGAAAACAAAAAATATGATGCATTGCATTTGCAGATGATGCATATTATATTTTGTTGATAGCAGTTTGCACTTGTAATTTTAATGGCTGTTTCATGGTAAGTCATGCTGTGAATATATTTGAATTATGTGATAGTAACAGTGACATTTTTTCTGTATTTTCAGTTTTGCAGCTTGCCCATGTGTCAAACACAGCCTCAACTTTACATCGGCTTGTGTTCACTGGGAAGGTTGTTTGCTATCTGCCAAACTAGTCAGTCAGCTACACCTAGGGAGGGCAGAATAATACCTTTAGCACATGAACCTATCATGCATTCATTAATATGACTGGTACTACATGATGAAGTCATTAACCTATGCATGATTTGAAGACACTTAAAACCACACACACAAATGTAAAAACATAACTACTCACACACTTCTGCATTCAGAGCAGACTGTATTTTCATTTCAGTTTATTTGAATGGAGATAATATGGTGTCATTTCCAGAGATGTGACTGAAAGACTTAATCTTAGAAACAATGTTTTAATGCATGGTGAAGAACCTCTCGAAATGGCACCAGCGGCTATAATAAGATGCCTTTTCATACTTCTCTGATCATGGCAGGAAAGTGTCTTCCTCCACATTACTGTGATGAGAATGTAATGAGAAAAACATTGCACTGCAGATGTCAGATTAGACTTCAAGCCAGTCATGCATCCCTGCGACAAAATAAGAGAAAAAAGGTGCGCTGTCATAAAAAAATAAATAATGATAAATGCAGTTTTGATCCACTGAAGCCATATGTTTGTCATGTAAGGCGAATAAACTGTCAGTCATGTCCTATAGCAGGGCTCATGATGAGATGCACTGCTGTGTGATCAGATGGGAGACGTTTTTCTTTTTGGACTCCAGTGAAAAAGTGGCATTGAGGCTCAAAGTAAAAATGCAATGACATTTTTTTTTTTTTTTTTGCAAGAGTAGGGAGACTGCCTTTGGATTGCTCTTCAATGTATATACAGGCTCAAGCCACACACATGCATTTTTGTTTATATACTAACCCTAAATTTTGTATGTGCTTCATCCCAGTCTTAATCTATCCCTAATTCTACTATTTCAACCCTAAAAGTTGGCTGTTTTTGCCAATTAAAACAACTGACTAATTAAAGCTCTGTAGGTAGGATTAATGTGGGCATCATCTATCTACACTGCTGGCTAGTTTCTTGGCTATAGAAATTGTGAAGAAGAACATAAAAAACAGATCAATCACTTGATACTCATGAGTTACAAATGAAACAAAATACAGCCCTTCCAAAAAAGTGTTGTCAAGCAGTCATAGGATAACATAGTGAATGACTTACATTAAGTGACACAGGGAAAAAAATAAAAATAGATGTATCAAAAAGAAGAGAAACAGAAATTCAGTCTGGTTATTTTCCGACAGCCCTTTGAAGGTTTGAGGGCCAGACATAATGATTCCACTTTCCACACATTTCCTCACCTAGTGAAATACTTACTCTCAAGGTGTAATGCAGGTTCACAAAAATATAGCCTGGTACAAAAAGATAAGAACAAGTACAAGAGCACATATTTCTAGATTAACTGTGATTTTTTATATTATCTGGAAAAATTTAATTAATTTTAACATGGTTGTGTGTGTTTGTATTCAGATCTTCCACAAACCTGCTGGAGTGTGAGCTGCTGATGGAGAAGTAAGTGGCCATGATCTTCATCAACTGGAAGGAGCTCATCATGTGTAACATCAAGCTGCTCAAGTAAAGAGAGAAAAAAAAAACGGCACCACACACACAAGCTGTCGCACACAGACTGAGGACATTTACATCAGACACAGATTGTCAAAGCGTCGACTCATCAGCCCGAACACGACTTTGCATTGCAAAGTTCGGCTGCTTTGAATAGACAAATGTTGCATTTGAGCCAATGAGGTTTTCTTGTGTCCATGTGGTTTTGTCAAATTTAAAAGGGTTAAAATGTGAAAATAAACATATGAATAACTTGCAAACACTTTTTTTGTGGACCCAGCATCAAATTCCTGCTTTTAATCCATTTTGAGAGAATTTATTAGAGGATTATGGTAAAAATGTCTAAGTGGTGTAACCATAACAACTTTGTACCAAATAATTCAACTTGCTTAAAACCATTTCAGTTAAAATGAAGTAATTATTTTTAAAAGTAGACTTACATTTTCACTTTCATTTCAAATGGCATAACAAATTTTAACAAACCTGATGCTGCTTTTAAGTGAAATACTTACTCTCAAGCTGCAATATAACCCCAATACAAAAAATAAGTACAAGAGCATGAACACATACTTCTAGATTGGTTTTACTGTGTCTTTTAATATTTTCTGGAAAAAATGTAATTAATTTTAACACGGTTGTGTAAAAAAAAGTTTCTACGGCATTAATCAAAGTCAGCCCAACATCAAACTTTTTGATAGGTAAAATCATTACACGGTCATTAGGAAACCTTACAGCATGTGCTGAGACTTATGATAATTAATACCATTCAAGAAAATCAAAGTGACTGATGGAAATTATCGTCTTTCAGTCGACAGTGAACAGACAGTACTTAGTTTCTACCTAAGAAATGGTCCATATGAACACTGCTGACAGCGTGATCTGAGTAATGGGGAGAACTGCAACTTCCATTAAGAAATCTCAGTGATGGATTTCTCAAAACCTGGATAAAAAAACTAATATTTGGATGGCTGGATACAAGAAAATGTTGGCTTAGAACTATCGAACATCCAAAAGTAAAAGAGCAAAGTAAAAAGTAAAGAGTATTACTCCTCATGGTCTCTTCATATCTTTGATTTCCCTCCATCGATGAGGGACAGGGCCAATGTTAAATGCCTCTGAATGGTTAATATTGGTGAAAGTATGAGTGGGTTTGATGATGAGTTCTTTGTTTTCTTCCCCTGTTAAACCACAGTGGCAGTGGATAGTCATGGAGTATGTAGTTTAAAAATCCTCCAAATTAAATGACAAAATATGAAGCAATTTGTGCAGTATCAAATGTCCAGTGTTTCATTGGATACATGAGATTAGCTACCAGGTTTCACTTATGTTAACTTGTGTAATTAAAATCAATAAAACAAACACACCTTTGCCTTATAAACATGGTGAAGATAACGGTTCAAAAGACTTCCTCAGCATTCATATTTTATACATGTGTTGACTTACTTTTGCTGTATTAATTACCCGGACTGTTGCACTCGCATCCTCTGTGTACACACACACACACTCACAACATGATGAGTGATTGATTACAGCTCTAATCAGCAGATGAGCTGCAGCTGCTTCCCTGATTTTAGGAGCAAGCAGACAGATGTTAAAAGAGTGATAGGGCATTAGCTTTGACTCGAACTCCATCACTCTCTTCTAACCTGCTTTTTTCGTCCTCTGTGTCCTCCGCTTTCTTCCCTGCATTCGCCTCACCTCCATGTAACCCTCCTTAATAGGATTCCCCCGCTATTGAGAGACAAGGTGATTCTCTTGATTCAACATTTTCCTGTAGGGTGCTCTATTCAAACTCTGCATGAAACATGGCCTCTCTATTCAGGCTTTCTATTCTGCTACTTCATTTTCGTATTTCATCCCCAACCAAACCAGCTCTCGTTGTTCAAGTCTCTGTACTACACTGCTGATACAATATTTGCTTTTCTCGAAATACAGCGTGAGGAATTGGCTGATAAATTAATTACTTAATGGACATTAAACAATGAATGTATATATGTAATGATTTAGTATGCAAAATGCTAACCTTTTGCTGGTTTCTGCCGATAACAAGTGAGAATTGTCTGCTTATATCATTATATAACGGTCAATGACATTTTATGTGTCCATGTTGTTCAGTCAAATTTAAAGGGGGTAAATTTGAAAATAAACATATGAATAACTTGCACACATTATTTTTTTGTGGATCCAGCATCAAATTTCTGCTTTTAATCCATTTTGAGAGAATATACTAGAGGATTATGGTAAAAATGTCTAAGTGGTGTAACCAGAAAAACTTTGTACCAAATAATTAAACTTACTTAAAAACACTAAATTCTCAATAAAACACCATATCAACTAGTTTGGCATGATCTTACATTATAACTTTTATATTAAATAAAGGTAATGGAATACAATTGTTCTAAATATTACATTTAATCTGGTAACCATGGAGATCAGGAACCATCTACATTGTTTTAAATGAAGTAATTATTTGTATAAGTGTATAAGTCCACTTAAATACACTGTAGGTGGATAAAATATTTAATAATTATTATTTTCTGGTTACACCATTTGACATTTTCAGGAGCATTCAGTCTTACTTTTGGTTTAAAAAGATAAATTATGCAAATGTTATTCCAAATGACATAAAACAAAAATACAAAATTGCCTACACATCGTCACACAAACGTCAAACATTTAGTTGTAATTCTACAACATCTCTGCCATCATCGGCCTGAGAATGACCCGACAGTATCAACCATGAAAAACCACATGGTGGTGCTTTGTGCTGGCTGCCATCTGACATGCTATTCAGTTAACATCACCATGAGCAAAAATAGGTAACATTCAAGATTGAGGAAATATGCATAATAATGAAGAAGCTCTTTTAATATTGTGGTATGTCATACCAACCCATCAAAATATACCTTTAACCACACAAGCTTGGAGAATAACTGTCCTAATTTATTATCAGTTAATACAAGTCAAAACAATAAAATAATTAGTGCAACAGTTTAATAGTCCTTCCATTTTACTTTATTGGCCCAATCTTGCTCAGATAGGACTGGGAGTGTCTGAACAGCAATACCACAGATTTGTAATGGATTTAAAGTATGGGCTTTGGCTGAGCGTTTGACTTTCAGATTCCTGTTGAAGCCATCTGTTGATTTGGCTGTACGTTTCAGGCTACCGTCCAACTTAAATCACTTGACTTGTTCTTGTGGCATTCTGAGGGAGATTTTCCCTCAATGGAAATCATTTTTGTCCAGCATTTTAAAAATCCCCCAGTCTGTCATGCTGGAAACGGTACG
This sequence comes from Scomber scombrus, assembly GCF_963691925.1. Taxonomy (NCBI): domain Eukaryota; kingdom Metazoa; phylum Chordata; class Actinopteri; order Scombriformes; family Scombridae; genus Scomber; species Scomber scombrus. The sequence goes on from NC_084981.1 coordinate 26,595,064, forward strand.
ATACTGCCACCAACATGCTGCACAGTAGAGCTGGTGTGATACTGGTGGGGTCTTTTTTTTCCGGCCACATTAGCAGGAACGGCAATGCTGGATAGATGGCCCACGTTGTTGATCCACACATCTATACAACTATAAGATGGACTGCAGTGACACTTTGTGAAGATATTTATCGTCCCAGGGATGAATACTAGTTTACTCTAGTGCAGGGGTATTCAATTAAAATTCACCTTTCATCTCAACACATATCAACTCTTTTCTCCGCGTGTATCTCACTGACCGTCGAGTCTCGCCGCGTATCCGAATGCACGGATTTGATTGGCTGATTAGCATCACGTGAGAACAGTTTGCAGTGGTCTGTGAGTTTCCGAGGGCTGCTCCAATTTTATCGTAACAGCTGGAGATGCTGCGCCTTTGTGTGAATAAGTAAAAACTATTGGATGTATTACCATGACATTTAATACAAACATGCATTTCCCCCAGTTTTGGTAACCCTAACCCTGAACTTTTCTATCCCACGTCATCGTCAGGTCAAAATGCACATATCTACCATACTTTGTTTATGACCAAATATCTGCAACACTGATGACGTTAACATGCTAATAATGCTGTCTCCTCTAAAATCGCAATCTGCTACCTCACCAGTAGATGACACTAAATCGTACAAGCTGCTCCTTCAATTCTTTCCATATGGTAGAACATAGATCCATATGGTACTGCTGACTGAAGCTCACTCAATCACAGTTATTTTCGCTCACAGGAAAACATGCTGACAGAAGTTAGAAAGCACTTAAAGAACACATACTGTACTTACATCATGGTTGATAGATTTTATTTAGATAAATTAGGTGCAGTATTTCATGAGTTAATATTTAAATCCTTAAATCATGTCAAGATGACACAGAATCTTCAGCTCAGTCTGTAATAAATTTAACACAAAAATACAAATTAGACAGAAAAAGAGAAGAATACCAACAAGTACAAGAAGTGGAAAGTGTCTAATTGCCAGATTAAGAACAGCATTAACAGTATGGTGACGCTCACAGAAACTAAAAACTCTTCGAGACACTTGAACAGTAGATACCAATAATATTATGTGGAAATTCTCACATTTTTTTATGAAATTTAGCTGATGTTGCCAAGAAAAGAAGACAGAATATAGGGCAGAGACAGGCCGATATGCACATTTAATACATTAAGCACATAACATTTTATTCTAAATATTCTCTGGCAGCCGTTCAATGTCAGCGGTGGGCGACTGCCAATGTGCAGAGCGAGAGCTTTAACAACACAAGCTATTGATTGAATGCTTTTTATATATAAATATATATATATATATATATCATGCTTTGCCTTCAAGGTTTCAAAAATAAATAGATTTTTCTATATTATAAACACAAAAAAATCATTTTGTATTGATCAACTTGTGCAATTCCAATTAAAGTAAAGCCACTATTACCTAAAAGTTTTTCTATTTATTCCTAAATGGTTTAAAATGTTGGTGAAAATTGACTTTTTGCATGAAACATTTTCCTAAGTTTCTGAACCAGTGAGAGATAACGCTGAGTGTAGTCTTATGTTAATAAGACAAGTGAACAGGAGTAGTAGTTGAATGGCCAGAGGCAGCACAACTGTCAGTGAAATGGCCTGGGAATTAAGAGTCATTACGTTTACTGTCAGGGTTGATGTCTGGGTAACGCAGCATCTTTGCATATTTATGCGTATGTATGTTGTTTGTGTGTATTTATGTTGCTGAAATGTAGTGCTGCTGTGTTTGTATATCCTGTGAGATATTCAGCAGTGTTCTCCTGGGAAATCCAACACTGCTCTACTTCAATCAAATGCTGATTGATGGAGTGAGAGGAAAAATATGAAGACAGTAATATGCATCACTTGAAACTGAATTAAAATAATGTATATTGAATTGCTCAACTTGATAATTACATTAAAGGTCAATACATGAAGTATAATTCATCTGCAGCTCTTTACATTGGATAGTAAAAAATGACATCTTCACTAGTTTAATTGTCCTAAGATGCAGTTTAGCATTTCAAAGCATCGGCTTCTTCCATTATCCAATTTTACAATGAATTGAAAAAGGAAGTCGAGACCTGGTAGGCTTTTTGTGTGTTTCTTAGGTATAGTCTGCAAATTGAAGGGCAATGCAGGAAAAGGACAATCCAAAGGAAAAGAAAGCCAGGGTGTTTTTCGTGCTCTAGCAGTGAGGCGCTCTCGACTGCTGCTGTTATTCATCTGACCTCGGTCCAGCTGAGCAGGTGTTTCACTCACAGAAAATCAAACTGAAACAAAAGTCCAGTTTGCAGTTCAGGTCTGGCAGAGATATAAGTGTCTGAAAAGAGTTTTACACCAAATATTATTTATCATGACTAATTTGTTTTAATTGGTTAAATGATTTCTGGTCCACCTAAACTGTTCATCAAAGTAAAGAGGAAAAATTAAACTCATAGTCATTAGTAGTCATCTTTTTAAGACATGTTTTAAATGTAAATGTACAATATGTAATTTTCTCTCAATCGAAACAATGACAAAAGACGGAGTTGAAGTAGCGGGATTTGTTGATTTCATCGTTATCAAAACTGCTGTACGGTTTCTCTCAGACAGATGTTGCCCTGCAGTCGGCTTCTCCTGGTTCAGATTCCTTCAGTGATGATTGTTAAGGAGGTTTTTACCAGGAGCTGAATTATCCACAGAGATCTCTTCCTATCCAAACCAAAGGACCAGGTGATTAAAACCAGAATCAAGAATAAAGCATGTAAGTGTGTATATATATAAATATGTGTATGTAACGACTAATAAAGCAGTTTCACATTAAAAATCAGTGTCTTCTCTGCTCAGCGGAGAGGGGGCGTCCGGTGTTTCAGTTTAAGTAGTGACCGTGTTAACTGGTGACTCTCAGCTGGTTGCTCATGGTGCGTTCCAGTTGTACTCGGAAGTCCAAATTTTCGACTGGGAACTCGAAAATTTCAACTGGAACGCCCCCTGAAGTCCTAATCCCGACCCCTGAAGTCGGACAAACCTTACCAGCCCCGACCTCAAAATCTAAGATGGTAACCCCGTACATCAACAGTGTGAACTCTGTAGTAATATCCTGTTTATTAGCAGTTTTGTCTTATCTGTCTCAATAAATCAGTCCACTGAGGATGCATGGAGACACACAAAGAAACTGTGTAATGAATGTTTTTTAGATAAATGAGACGTCCTTTTCTCTGAAGCGACGTCCATTTCTGTTGGCTTTAACAGCTGTAGAGACTTCTGATGGAGTTTATGTCTGCACACATTACGCACTGTGCTAATACTAATAACGGTGCACAGCTATCACTGCCGGAGCAGCCATAATTTCTCTCTGCAGTCTGTCACTGGTTTAACACCTGCACATGAATAAAAACCTGTAATCTCTAATTATACTGTGTCCTGCTCAGAGGCACATGAACCATTTCTACTGGCAGAAGGCTTTTATATTATTTATTCATTATTTCCATCTGTATTTATTGATATTCTGATTGTGGATTCATTATTTAATAACCCAGAATATGATTGTGTCTTTTGAACACTGGAAATTATTCATTAGGCTAAATGTTTCAGGGAAAATGGAAATTATGTAACTCATAACAAACCCGACACTTAGGAATTTTCAGCCTCACATGTCACTGAATGGAAATTAATATGAATTATGTAAAATATAAATGTGTTGAAAATTTGTTTCTTGCTGACAGACAGATTTTAATTGTATCCATAATAAAAGTTAATGGGGGGCAAGTAACAGATTGTGAAAACAAAACAAAAATCTCTCTGATAAATGAATAGAGTTGCTTATGGTTCTTGTGTTAAAACCTACAATTAACACTGATTTTGAACTAGATGGTGAATCAGAAAACTAAATATAGGGAGATATGGTTCTTCAGTGACCCCTACTTCGACACTCTTTGATCCTTTTAGCTTTGAGACGCTCTTCAAGATGGCGTATCGGAGCATCTTCCAATTTATGCAGGGATTGTGAGGCAAGGAAAGATCAAATAAGACTTGAAATTCACCGTGTGTCTTCTAAGTAATGTCTCTCCTGCTGTGTGTCTGTGATTATCTGAGTGGAGACAGGTGAGCTGGAGACTGAGCAGAGCCGCAGCTGCACCTAATTCCAGCGATGAACTCCTGCCCATGTGTTCTCAGCTCTGCGAGACCGTAGCCTCCGTTCAGCCAGCGCTATGCTTCCAACCATTCACATAGTATTTTACTAGTTGCCTGTTGCTTTGACCCCAGTCTGAACCTGTTCTCTCTTCCCTGCAGGTCGGTCTGCTCTGCCCTCCGGCCCCTTGACTCCTGGACCTCGTCCTGTGTGCTCCGTTCTGGCCTAACCTGGACCCGTCAAACTCCACACTTCACCTTCTGGACCGCCGTTTGGCACCACTTTCTGTAACCCCACCGGTCTAAACTTCTAACATTGCAGTCCTGAAAATAAGTACTGTTTTACTTCAATCCTGTCTCCAGCCTAAATATATCAATGCACAGGGTTGGGAAGGTTACAGATTACTAGTTACCTTATTTAAAATGTAATAAGTTACTATTTCATCAGTTTTCGATGACTTTTCTAATGTTCTAACCAATGTTTTCAGCTGTTAGGGTAAATGTTCCCATTAAGCACCAAAATTTAAGTCCAGCTGTTTTTCATGGATACTGACATGATTTATAAGGGAGATCATTTCTTATAAAGCAACATTTATCTCTCATTAGAAAATGTATTCATTAGTTCATGTAGATTTTGGAATATAAAATAAAGATATTTGATGAATAAAGTGAGTTTAATTGGTACTGTGACTCCATTTAAGCCCATGTGTGCTCCAAATAAGCCCACATCATGATTAATTTACTAAATTAAATTAAAAACAGCAATATATGTATTCAGTAACATTTTGAGAAAAAACCCTCCTGAGCTAAATCTTAAAGGTCTGACTCCAGATGTAACCCTGTTTGTACAGTTTATGTTACAAGTGACATTTATTTTGTAATTAAATTATATAACGCCTTTGCATGTAGGGGTTTTCATAACCAGGTGTTTACATAATCCCATTTCAGTGTTGGTTGCCGGTCGTTATCTCTAGAGAGCTCAATTGCATTTGATCTGTCAAAGCTTGTAAATGGTAAATGGACTGTACTTATACAGTATAGCGCTTTTCTAGTCGTTATGACAACTCAAAGCGTTTTTACACTACATGTCTCTGATGGTAGGGGGCTTCCACCCAGAATGCCAACCTGCTCATCAGGAGGAAACTAACCATTCATACACTGACGTGAGTAATTTAGGTTTCAGTATCTTGCCCAAGGACACATCGACATGTGAACTGAAGGAGACGGGAATCAAACCACCAATCACCAAATTGGTGGACGACCTTTCTACCTCCTGAGCCACGGCCGCCCCGCCCCTTGTCATAAGTTGTATGTAATGTCAGTCCTGCTCTGTGCTCTTAGCGAGCTGACCTAAGTTCAAGTTCAAGTTGCAACTCACTCAAACTGCAAACAGTCAATATTATCCTCTCTTCACTCTTTTGAGCTGTCCTGAGCTCAAATAACAACCCATTCTGAATGAGTGATGTTAGGTTGTTTCTTTACCTCGGTGCGCTGCTCTTTCAGTAGTTGTCATCACTGGTGCTTGTCCAAGGCTGCACTCTCCCTGATGACCAGCACTTGTGCCTCCTCTGGTGACCCATTCAGTTGTATGAATGCCTTGCAGTTTGCTGTCCACGTCGATTGGATCTTGTTCTGTTTTCTGGGGAAGCATCCTCTACTGGCAATGTCAGCATTTTTTGGTTTTGTTATGTGCTTGTAAACAAACTCGTTGGAACTTATTATGGCAGATTTCTCACTTTGTGTTTTTCTGGGAATAGTGTGACACGCCCAGTGTTGTGGAATAACTAGTTACACGTAACAGCATTATAGTTACTGAGAAAACATTTGTTATTAAATTAGTTACTTATGAAAATGAGGTTACATCTGAAGTCAAACCTTTAAGATTTTGCTCAGGAGGGTTTTTTCCTCATTTTAAAATATTTAACATGTTACTGAATACATATATTACTGTTTTTAATTCTTTGAAATCATTTTTTTTTTTAAATATGTTTTTAAATAAATCATGATGTGGGCTTATTTGGAGCACACATGAGCTTAAATGGAGTCACAGTACCAATTAAACCCACTTTATTCATCAAATATCTTTATTTTATATTCCAAAATCTACATGAACTAATGAATACATTTTCAAATGAGAGATAAATGTTGCTTTATAAGAAATGATCTCCCTTATAAATCATGTCAGTATCCATGAAAAACAGCTGGACTTAGATTTTGGTGCTTAATGGGAACACTTACCCTAACAGCTGAAAACATTGGTTAGAACATTAGAAAAGTCATCAAATGTAAAGTGACATTTCTTTGATTAAGTAATTGAAATAGTTACATTACTTATTAGATTTTAAATAGGGTAAATAATAATCTGTAACCTATTACATTTCCAAAGTAACCTTCTCAACCCTGAACACTGGAAGCAGCTCACTAATAACAACAGAAACAACAGAGGGATAATAAGTTATGCTAAAATGTAAAATTTATAGCCTTTATTTTATACATCACCTGATCTGCTTCTCCATTAGCTTTTTAACATGCTACATGCAAACTTGGGTGGAGTCTCAAGAGGAGGTGGTAATGCCCTGGAAGCAGGAAAAAAAAACAAAGAATTGTGCATGGTTTATTAACTTGCCATTATCCCCAAGGGGCAAAACCACGTAAACTTGAGCAAAAGAAGGTACAGTATGTATCTAGAGTGGGTGGATATCTATAGACCTTTTCACCATCTGTCTACAAACATGGACATCAGCACGTGTTCAGTGTTTAATGCCTCTTAGTTGCATTTACACACATCATAAGGCAGTCCAATCACAAGTAGTTTAACACCAGTAGACATCAGAGATCAGCTATTTCTGCCTCTGTTTCTTGCTTCACCACTTATTTTAAATTAAAGCTTAATTAAAACATGTTTTCCATTGCTTTACATGCTGAGACTTGTCTTTTCTTATGTTACACCATTTATTTTGTTGAAGATGACTCATTGTTTGATGAAAACCACCTGTGAACAGTGTATGTATGTAAGTAGCCTCATCATGGCAAACATAACATGCATAAATATAGTTATTTTTGTATCTTTTTTGCTGTTAAATCATGTTTTTTTAAACCATTTAATCAAACTCATTTCACTGTATGTCATCCACAGATGGATAATTAACACCTAGGTCATTCTCAGAGTGAATTAAGTGTGATGCTTTCACACTGCATAAGCAGGTACGTGCTTTTATATACATGTAGATTCTTTTTTCACATCACTGAAATAGAGTATATGCTGTGTGAGTTCAAACTGATGTGAAAATAAAGACAAAACAACCAATATGGCAGCTCAAATAATTATCATACAAGACAAGATACAAAAAAAGATACAACTCAAACCAGCTTTCTCCCACTTCAGTCCAGTCTAAACTAAAAAAGGGAGAAAAGTCTGACAGCTTTGTGGAAGATTGGTGGAGAACGGCAGCGAGGGAGAAGAACATATTAAATGTAAGTCAATACAGGTGTAAAATTTTAAACAATTTCAAAGATGACCACTGCAAATAAAATAATTGCATATCCAATGTTTTATATCTTTCTATTTTCCTCCACAGTGAGTAAGACTTTTTATTGCAGTCACAACAAAAGACCCAAGACTAGAAAACATTATTTTTCCCAAAACTGAAAATTACGAAGAAAAAGACAGTTTCCATTTTTCTGACAAATACTTTTTTTTTTTTTTTGTCAGAGACATTGTTTATGCTTTCAGATCCTGATAAACAGACTCGAGGGTGGCATCAGTTACCAGGCTTCTCTTTTGTGTCCAGGGGGCACAAAGCATGACAGACGCTGTGTGCCACTTTTAAAGGGCTCGAGCAGGTACTTCACATGATGGAGGGAGACCGGTCTGAGCTGGAGGCAGCCGATAACGCCTGCGCTTGCACATGCATTTGCGTCAAACTCACAAATCAATGCGTACAATCACAAACTCCCTGCCTGCTGACACACACACACACACACACACACACCCCTCGACACATGCTCGCCAAAATCTCCGCTAGACTTTTTTCCAGAGAGCGATGTCTTCATACAACACAGCCTTTTGATTCGAATGGACCTGGATTTCTCCTGACAGGCTGCTCCTGCTGGAGAAAAAGGAGAAAGGTCAGCTAACATGGAGTGCATTATCACTCAATTCTCCGTGTCCTCTGCTCTCTTTCTCTCTCAATCCTCGCCTCTGGCCATGGACGAAGAGATGCACCCCTCACCAAGAGACTGTGTATAATACATTTTTAAAAAACATAGTCAGTGTTGTTGATTAAATTACATTAGCATTTTGATAACTCAGGGCTAGTTCCCTTGTGTGTGTGTGTGTGTGGGTGTGTGTGTGTGTGTGTGTGTGTGTGTGTGGGTGTGTGGATAGGAGGTTTGTGTGTTGTGTGGTTAACCTCATTCTGTCTCTTTGTCCCTCTTCCTTTCTCTTCTACGTGCAAACCCCAGATTGACAGTTTGAATTCTTTGCTTCTTCACACTTCCTGAGGCATGTCAAGGGACCTGCTACCAGACTTTCAATCCCTTAAAGGATTGTTTCACAACCCCCACCCCCCCCCAAAATAAAGTATGTCTTCAAATAATATTCATATGCCAAATCTGTGTCCAAGAAATTACATTTATATATCACCAAATTTCATCAACATATGTGTTTTAAATGAAATGAAATGCTAAATGAATTATTTTTCCTGTCAACGTAATGATAAATGTTGGTAATTAACATATCTGGTAAATGTTGATATTGAACATATGAGCCCTGCAGAAGGCTTTGATCTTTGAATCGTATAGTGTTTAAAAAAAAAAAAAGAAGAAGAATCAAGGAAGTTATGGGCTCATTTTTATTTAAATATATATATCGGCTTCCTCTTCATCCCTTCTGTTGTCTTCCTGTCGACGGTGCAACTTGGGGTCAAAATTGACCCGGTTTAGTTTGACTCTTTATAAGACTTGTAAAAGCAGGTATATCACCCGATTACGTGCTAGATCTTTTTAGCCAACTTCATTCCAACTTATTACAACAGGTTTTACACATATTTTTGGAGGTAAATTATGATCATTAGGATTCATTTAAATGGAATTATACTTCATTTTTAGGTAACACCTTTTGTCCTCCCAGGTCAAAACTGACCCGAGGACAACAGGAGGGTTAAAGGGGAAACATACACATTTACTGCTGGAATATCTTTGTATGATTTACAGTTCAAACAGCTCCTAATGTGTCTCATACTGGCCCCTTTATGCAGCTCCAGTTATAAAGGATTTCTACATACAGTATGTTAATATAAAGTTTTGGGACTTTGACCACGTTTAGCATAATTATCCGACATGATGACAGTGTATAAATAACAGAAAATCATGGAAATGGTTAAATATCATGTATGAGTGATATGATAGAAACATGATATGAACAGATGCATATACAGTCATACAAAGACACAGAAGCCATACTCATAAGCTATGAAACCTCTTACTCACTCTACTCTGTCTGCATTAAGCACTCTCCACCTCCGTCTGTTGAACACATAACTTCTTGTCGACACATTTCGATTTCTTCTCATTTGCTTCTATATTGACTTCCTTCACACCACTGTGAGTATTACTACTACTAAGCCAATTAACCCCTGAGAAAAACCTCATATCCTCTGAAGACATTAGTGAGATAAGATGGGCTGTAAGAAAAGTTGCGCTTTTATTGATTTTATATGTGTCGTCTCCGAATAATAATAGTAGCTATCTCTGCATTTTTCTATCAGAGCAGATGAGAAGGCTGAGAATTGCAAACACACTGCAGATATGAGACAGGAGACTGAAGGTGCTCTGATATTATTCATTAAAAGAAAAAATCATGAAATACAAGAACGTAACAACTGTGAAACCCATTAAATATAAAACAGAGCAAAATATAATAAAGCTTTAAAATGTCAGAAGGAAAACAGCTATGTACATTTTATGATTCCAATAGAAACAAAACATAGTGTCTATACAACTAAAATTAAACTAGCATGTCATAGTTTAACATTGTGATCTTTTACTCCCTGATGTTTGCTGCTAAAATCCTTGTAAACCTTTTTACTTCAGACATGTCATCTTTCAGCATTTATTGTTCTGCTTCATCGTACAAGAGGGGGCTTACGCTGGCTTAGTCCCCTCAGTTGTATTTTTTTTTTTGCCCCCTCTGTTGAATCTATAGTAAATAATGATTGGAGAGATACATGTGACATAATGTGAGGAGCACTGTGTGTTGTGTGTAGCGGGCTGCGTGAGACATGATGAAAGGAAAAAGTACTGAAACAGAGAGCGGAGGAGATCGATAGACCGACAGAGAGAACACAACACTTAGGTCAGTTTCTTAGCCCGCTTGCTTCTCGTGGTTTTAAAAAAAAACTTTCAGCCCCAATTACATTTTCCCCCCATCGTAGTTATCCACAGACAGAAGGGAAAGAACAGCGAAGAGGAGGGACAGTAAAGAGAGAGAAACCTCTGTTTCTGTGTGCTTCCCCCTGCTGATTCTGACTATTATTTAGTATATTTTGTGCTTTATGTGAGTGAGTCAGAGACAAATAAGGGTTGGCAATTCAAAAATATTTAATAAAAATAGTTTTAAAAGCAGCATCAGGTTTGTTAAAATGTGCATTTAGTATTTTTTGTTGGTTTTATATCATTTGAAATGACATTTGCATCATTTTTTAACCAAAAGTAAAACTGAATGCTCCTGAAAATGTCAAATGGTGTAACCACAAAAGAATGATAAATATTAAATATTGTATCCACCTACAGTGTATTTAAGTGGACTTATACTAATAATGACTAAATTTAAAAAAACTATTTAAATGTTTCCTGACCTCCATGCTTCCCCAGATGAAATAATATTTAGAACAATTGTATTCCATTACCTTTATTTAATATAAAAAGTTATAATATAAGATCATGCCAAACTAGTTGATATGGTGTTTTATTGAGAATTTAGTGTTTTTAAGCAAGTATACTGTGGAGCACATTAGGAAAGGTCCAGCTAAAAGAGATGTGTAGGTTTGTTTTTTCATTTTTAATTTCTAAAATGTAAAAAATGGGTCAAATTTTACCCTGAACAGCATGTAAGGTTAGGAGCATCTTAGGAGAAACAAGGTCCAGTTTATGTGTAGTTTATCAGGGGGGAACTGGCTACAAATCACCCACCCACCCATCCATCCATTTTCTTTTACCACTTATCCACAAGAGGGTCGTAGGAGTGCTGAAGCCAATCTCAGCTGACATTGGGCGAGAGGCGGAGTACACCATGGACAAGTCGCCGGTCAATCACAGGGCTAACATGTAGTATAGAGACAGACAACCGTTCACACTCACATTCACACCTAAGACTTCCTCCCACGGACCAAAAACATGCACAGAGAACCCAGAGAGCAGGCTTGGGAAGGTATAAAAATAATATAAATAATGTAACTATTTCAATGACTTCATCAAAGTAATGTCACTTATTACATTTGATGACTTTTCTAATTTTCTAACCAATGTTTTCAGCTGTTAGGGTAAATGTTCCCATTAAGCACCAAAATCTAAGTCCAGCTGTTTTTCATGGATACTGACATGATTTATAAGAGAGATCATTTCTTATAAAGCAACATTTATCTCTCATTTGAAAATGTATTCATTAGTTCATGTAGATTTTGGAATATAAAATAAAGATATTTGATGAATAAAGTGGGTTTAATTGGTACTGTGACTCCATTTAAGCCCATGTGTGCTCCAAATAAGCCCACATCATGATTTATTTACTAAATATTAAAAAAAAATATTGATTTCAAAAGAATTAAAAAAGGCAATATATGTATTCAGTAACATGTTAAATATAAAAAAATGAAGAAAAAACCCTCCTGAGTCAAATCTTGAAGGTCTGACTTCAGATGTAACCTCCTTTGCAATCATCAAGTAACTAACTGATTATATTTATTTTGTAATTAAATAATGTAACGCCGCTTTTGTAACTAGTTACTCCCCAACACTGCCGGAGAGTTTTGTTTTCTTGTTAACAGTCGGGGGGGGTGGGGGGGGGGGGGGGCAGAGTAGCAGCTTTAGTAATATAAAGTAAGCAAATCAACAAAAGCAGCAACAAAAGTTAGAGTCACAGCAGCAGTGAAGACTAGAAAATTGAAATGGAACATTTGACAGCGGGTAAAAAAACAAACAATCAGCTCTTTTTTTTTGGTTTTGTTTTTCTTTAGGGACGTGATTGATGCAACAAATGTTTCAGACTGCAAAATTAAAAGTGCTCGACAAAAAAGCAATTATTTTTCTTAGACATGGAGTACGCTACTAATACCTTTCCAAATCTCTTGAATTTGAGTTAATTTCTCCAGGGGCAAAGCACTGTGTCCAAAATCAAGAAGGTTAACAGGCCCTTGTGTTGAAGACAGATTCACATTAATTCAGAGAATGTGTCTTTAACATAATTAATATATTGAGCAGGCTGAGAATAACAATCAGGGTCTCAGGAATCATCACGACAATTAAAAGACACTTTAGCTAAATCTAACTGATTACAAGGTAGATTTTGGGAGAAACCAGAGTGAATCTGTAATGTAAAATAATACGAGTATGTTTCTGTTTCATAAACTGTATATAAAGATGATACTTAGGTTTGGCTTCACCTGATGGTTTGCACAGAGTTGCAGCTTACGGTCAGCAGTGTTGGGGAGTAACTAGTTACATGTAACAGCGTTAAATTATTTAATTACAAAATAAATGTAACTGTAATCCAAGAAGAAATGTGTAATTAAATGACAGTTACTTATTAAGATGCTGATGATTACAAAGGGGGGTTACATCTGAAGTCAGACCTTTAAGATTTTAAATTAACATGTTTCTGAATACAAATATTGATGTTTTATAATATTTATTTATGTTTTGACTTTTTTCATTAAATATCTTTATTTTACATTCCAAAATCTACATGAACTAATGAATACATGTTCAAATGAGAGATAAATGTTGCTTTATAAGAAATGATCTCCCTTATAAACTTACTACACCTACCCTAACAGCTGAAAACATTGGTTAGAAATTTTAAAAAGTCATCAAATTAGTTAAATCACTTTTATTAATTAATTGAAATAGTTACATTACTTATTACATTTTAAATAAGGTAATTTCCAAAGTAACCTTCCCAACCCTGACAGTCAGCGCCATCTTTTGATCAGCAGTGGTGGCTGTTGATTTTCATGGTCTGGAAACACCGCCCCACTACGTCGGACTGAAGCTAATGCTAGTTTACCAGAAACACTGAGCAGTGAACACTTGGGCTAACATGCATGTATCAAAATCAACATTAAACTTACTGAAATATTGCGACAATTGTTCAACTTTCTGTGAGTCTGTGAGCAGCGTGCGAGCCGACTGTCAATCACATATTTACAAAATGACCACCAGGGCCTGAATTTAGCGACTGAAACCATGATATGCTGAGAAAAATAATTGACCAGCATCTGGTGGCCGTCGCTGGCATCACTCCCCTAATTATTGCATTGTGGCACTGAAGAAATATGTTTACCGTCTACATCACTAAGGACAGTTCAACAACCCTTCCCTGAACATTTTCTTTTATTGCAGGCTGTATATGACGAAATATGCATCATATACATCATAACATAAAACCAGGAACGGTTATGATGATTGCGTTAACACTTAAGCGTAACTTTTATTTTACTGCACTTCTTTTTACTGCACTGCCTCGATGACACTGCTGTTGTCCTTGTATGTTGCACTGCTCTGTATAATGACAATAAACAGAACTGAATTGAATTGAATATCCCAGCTCTTAAATATTGATGAGATTGGGCACATTTGTGTGTGTGTGTGTGTGTGTGTGTGTGTGTGTGTGTGTGTGTGTGTGTGTGTGTGTGTGTGTGTGTCACCAGGGCTTGCTAGACTGTGGATGACCATCTCCACAGTAGCTGTAAGCATGAATATATTTGCAATATTAACATTTGCAGATAGCATCATGTCATTACGGACTCATACACACTGGAACTGAACAGCTGGAGTCACCTTGCTGTCAACAGACTCTGACCCAGTGGGCCATCACTGCGTATTCATGGGGTATTCACTGTTTGTGGGCTTACACTAGAAAAGAATAAAAGGGCCGAAACACTCTCAAACTCCACAGGACATCTCATGGAATAAACTCAGTCTGTGATGATGATACTGAACATAATTTGGTGCTTTAATGTTTAGAAAAACACATTTTTCAATATACAGTATGCCTCCAGTATAAATCTGTTGTTCTCCACCATACCCCCCCTCTAATCGGGAACATTATTTATTTTATTGTCATGCTTTCATATTTTGTATTTTATGTAAATGGACTTTCAAAGGAAAAACAACTGATTCTTTTTTAATTGGTTCTAATGTGTGTAAATTGACAATAGACATGAAATTAACATTTTGTGACACACTGCATTTTGTTAATGATGTTTCATTATGGACATATGTTTTTTTGTTTTTGCTTGTTTGTTTATTAGATATAGATTAGATATGCACTGAGGCATATCTAAAACGCTACAAAGGCAGCGTTTTATGTAAATGTGATTATCAGTCAATGTATCCATATATGAATTTTTTTACTTCCAAATATCTGTATTGGCGTTGGCCCCGAAAATCCAGTATCGGTCGTGCTCTATTGTTTATTGCCACTTTGCATTATCTTTTTTTCTTTGTTTTGTTTATCTTAAAATGTTTGCATTAGGAACATAAAAAAAGTGAAGAAAAAAGTCTTCTGAAGGAAAAAGAGAAGAGAGTCTGAAATGGTGTTGACTGGTCTGAATGATGATTAAATACAGTGTGACATCTCTCTATAGCCATGCAGTCCCGTCACGATGTGTCCCGCTGTCCTCCGGTTTTATTAGTGTGATGACCCCTGGTGTCATCTTTGTTTGGCCTTGTGATTTACCTGTCCGCTCCGTCTCAACAAGTGCTCGTTAGGGCAACTGGTGACGACGGGGCTGCCAGGTCATTAAAGTCTGGGATGCAGCTGTAGCGTTCTCTGTCCCTCCTCTGACTGCCTGCTGCTGCTTGTAGTTTTCTGCTCATCCCTGCAGGCAACCCATTCTGGTTTGGTCATGTTGTTTTAGTTTCTTTGCTACACTTAACAACACACACACACACACACACACACACACACACACACACACACACACACACACACACACACACACACACACACACACTCATCCACACATTGAAACTGTGGTTTTGTTGTCTTTGTTTGAACAAGGTGTGTTACAGAAGAGTAAGTTTTGTCCGGCCGTAGCGGCAGCATCTGTGTCGGTGTTTGTGCCAGCAGTTGTACAGACAGCTGGTTTGACTTTTGAGCAGCTGGAGCTGTTAGCTTTGCAGTTTGAGCAGGAGAAGTTTCAGGTAGAAAAGTAGACATGGAGAATAAGGAGACGGAGAGGCAGCATTAGTTGGAGAAGCAGCTTGAGCTAGAGAGAAACTTCGGCACAACATGAGGTGGAGACAATTGGCAAAACACTTGAGAACTAGAGTTAGAGAAGTTCAAATTGCTGTCTAGTACACTCTGAAAAGTGCTGGTTTAAAGGGGTTGTAAGAGGTTAATTCATAGCTGAACAAGTAGTTGGCTTATTTTGACACATTCATTTTCCCTCTCCTCTTTTCTGGTCGGATCTTGTGATAAGTTAAAGTCCGTGTAAAGTAAGAATAAATATGTGTTCTGAGTTTGACATACCACAGCAAAGTGTGTTGTTAACCACCCTGCCAAATTTGAATGATTAAAAAAATCGCCAAATATATTAAATTAGGCTTCAAAGTTGTGTAAAAATCCACCTTTTTCCCTGCTCCCAAATGCTGTGGGAGTGCCCGCCGAGTACGCTGAAGCCCCGCCCCCTACCAAAAACATGGACGTTAGGTCTGAGAGCTTTCTGCTGCTAACTCAGCTGCTAGCTCAGCGGCTAACTCAGCTAACTGACTAACTTACTGCAGACAAATGAACATCATACTGCATTGAAGAAGGCTTTAAACTAGCGATTGAGACCATAAACACATTTTGAAAACGATTACTGAGGTTAGAAATCAAGTGAGAAGTTGGTGAATTCTCCATTGACTTGTATAGAGACGGAAGTCCTTTTGACACCAAAACGGTCGCCCCCTGGTGGCCTTTTGATAGAATGCAGTTTTAAGTTACTTCCGCGTTGGCATCATTTCAGAGGACTGGAACTGATCCACCTAGCTTGCACCCTGTTGACAAGTGACGTAGGTGGACGGTTGATGACGTTTTTACCCAGAATACACTTGGAGCTAATATCGGCGATCCACTTGTAAATTTGCACGTCGTAAAGTTAACTGAGAGTGAAAATGAAGCCAGTCATGATGCAGCACCACATTTTATTCAATATTTTACATTTAACTACATGACTAAAGTCAGGCCTTGTAAAGTTTTTACCAACCATGACTCATCCTGACTGGGGACAACCTATACAACCCCACACATGTCCATTGATTCTGGTACTTGTGAATATAATGTTACACAGATCCACCTGTGGAAGGTACTGCTTCCATGACACAAACTGCCTGTCCCCAGGGCCCAGGCCGGGATAGGGGATCTCCTCCCCTTTCTATACGGTCCTATACGGCTCCTCCGGGGCGGGGAAGGGGCTCGCCTCCATTGGGAGTGCTGCCCTCTCAGCCCCTCCGCCCCTGGTTAGAACTAGTTAGTTGCAATCCTATATAAATTACCTCAAAATGAACTCCATTTTAACCCAGGACAGCAGTAAATCCCTGCTTTTGTATATGTCAGTAATAGTATTGTTATTAAATAGGTATTAAAAAACAATTACAAGTCATTGAATGTGTTCTTAAAAATGTACAGATACCCTTCGTAAGAGATTTATCATGATTAAGGAAATAAATATAAAATATACATTTTACATTGTTTTTTTTATTTATTTGTCATCATGACTTTGATTGTCTTAGTTGTTGTTTTATTTTCATATTTACTTGGATTTATTTGTTTGTTGTCTTATCTCTGCAAATGCATTCATCAGATCATCAAAAAAAACCTTTGAGTCATGTTTTGAATTAAAACTACAGCACTACTCTTACATGTGTGGTTGCCTTGTAGCAAGGCTTTCACCTACATTATAGTGGAGCTAGTTCTTACATTTTGGTGCACAGTAGTGAGGCCATGCGTTCTAACAAATAGTGCTCCTGTGATGAGACTAAATAATGACTTTTCCATTATTACTAGATTCCTAACAATAGTCCCCTTAGTGAAACACTGATTCTCAAGTGCAACACTCACTAATAAAAAAAAAAACATACAGTAAACAAAGATTACATGAGTCCATAAACTCCATAAAATCATTCTTAAAATATATAAAAACCATAAAATACTTAAGTATAAAATATAAGTGCATATTGGTTCCTGTGTGCGTATTGAATTGCCATTTAGAAATGTTTAAAATATTAATTGCACTTCAAACGTATTTCTTATGAATATTATTTCTATTTTATTTTCATATATTTACTGTCTCTTCCAAAATGGCTTTTATTGAACAATGAATAGATATTATAAATATACATACTTTTTTAAAAACCCTTATTTATAGGCCTACATGTAATCTCAATGAGACATAGGGTCTGATTTTAAAGAGAGATCGGTCCTGGGCAACACTGAGTAACACATATATAATTACTTTTTTTTTTTTTTTTAATTTATGAACAAAATGTGTAAAACTGTTACATTTTGTGATATTTTGTCAAGGTAAAATATAATAAACTCTAACATCAGTTAAAGATTAATATAGTTTTTTGCTTACAGTGCAATAACAACCAAAACAATACATCAATCCAAGTCCTTCCTCTGATGAAAAGGTTGAAGTTTTTCTTTACCTACTTTAGGGTGGTGTCCTTAATACTCTGGTTTGCAATAACTTCATGACATAATTACAGCTAACATTTAAATTTTTATTTTTTTTCACATACATCACATCACATCACATCACAACACAACTAAACACAGATAAACTAAACAGCTAAACACAAATAAACACACATTGCTAAACTAAAAACTAAAAAATCAAAGGAAACTTAACATTACGAAACTTAAAAGAATCAAAGGAAAATTAAAAAAGAAACTAATCTAAACTAATCCTAACTTATTATTACTAAACTAAAAGAAATCATAAGGAAATTAAAAAAGAAACTAAACTAAACTAATCCTAACTTAACATTACTATAAAATAAATCAAAATTAATTAAAAAAACTCTGAACTAAAACTATTTTCTAAAGGGCCTGCACAAAACTTGGCCCACGTTGGAGATGGCACGACTGAATACATTCCTCCTCTTTTGTAGCAGGTGATGTGTTAAAGACGCGGCGATGGACATGTTGATGGGCCGATCTTCCATCCGTAACAACAGCACCATGTTTGCTGCGCTACCCCAGTACTTTTTCAGCTTTTTAAATATGAGTTTGTCCACGTTTAGGAGATGGTCTGTGTTTATGTCCAAATCCAACTCCTCGAACTCTGCCCATATTTTGTTGAAGACACTGTCGACCATGTCTTCATTCCACTGAACGTTGGCTATATTCGAATCTCTAATGATGCGACTCACCAACTTCTCAATTATAATTTTGAGAGACATCTTGTATTTGGTCCTCTCACTCCTTTTTGAACCCCCCGCACTAACTCTTTGCTCCACAATCACTATTCCCTCCCCACTTTTTCGCTCCTCACTCTTAACTTGCTTCTCACTCTTTACTTGCTTCTCACTCTTTACTTGCTGTTCACTCAATACCCGCTCCTCACTCTTTATTCGCTCCTCGCTCTTTATTCGCTCCTCACTCAATACTCGCTCCTTACTCACGCGCTTCCCACTCAATACCCGCTCTTCACTCAATTTCCGCTCCTCACTTAATACCTTCTTCTCACTCAATTCCTTCTTCTCACTCAATTCCTGCTCCTCACTCCTTATTTTCTCTCCACTCATTAGGCAGTCTTCTATAATGACTCCATCTAAATGCTTCTGTGTACTTTTGTTGCTGACAATAGCACTCATCACCTTGTCAGTGTCACTGTCGACCCGTATTTTATGCCACCATCTCATCAGGCCGAGGAAGGCGCGCACTCTGCTGCAGATGTCTGTGTGCATGGCGGTTTCTTTTTTAGTTGAAACAGGCTTCTCTTCTGACCTGCTACCGATATGACCGTAGATCAGGTCGCTGAGTTCTTTAGTAGCTGACAGTGTCCTTGACAGCTTACTTCCACTTACTGAATTTTCCAGAAACGTCTCGACATCAACTACTAGCCCCTGGATATCTTGCTTTGTTTGTTCTTTTTGGTATTTTTCCCTTAGCTGGGCCACCATGCGATGTATGGAGGACCTGGCTATTACATTTGTCAGGAACTCCTTAACTTTGTCTTTGGCTTGATTTAGGTTAAGCCTTTGGTTCTTTTCCTCTTTGTCTGACTGCTTCAGACTCTGTAGCTGTTCCTCTATTAATCGTGCTACATATTCTCCTACAACCTCTATCTTGAGGGACGATTGAATGAGTCTATACTCGGATCTTTTGACCTCGTCCAAAAGAGGTTCTAATATTTGGGTTGCTTCATCGGTGAGTACATCCTGGATAACTTTCTCCAAGCTTGGTGGGTAGTAAGAGTCCATAAGATCCTCCACTTCCCTCACAAACCTGTCCGGTGTGTCATTGTAGAGCATATCTGGTCTTGGCTTGAGTTTTTTGGTGCATAATTTTTTACCTTTTATAATACATTCTTGAAACAATTCCCCCGCATACTGGATCATGTGATTCAGTCTGCGAGGAGGAGTTTCACATGCTGTAAATGGTTCATTAGTGTCCTTTTGTTCTTTGCTAATGCTCTCCATCACTTCCTTGACCATAAGCTTTGCAAGCTTTTCCGAACAGGGGCTGTGGGCTCCCTCAGGAACCTCCAGAGCCTGCTGGAAAATTTGCATCACCGCGTTGTCCAGGAATACGTTTTCTTGTTTGATGTCAATGTTCTTGATTTGTATAATTGCTTGAAAAGCATTTGAAATAGCTGACAGTAGTTCAGCGAGTAATTCTGCAATCAAAACTTTGGCTGCAGTATCAGGAGTTCCTGATTTAATCTGTTCCCACTGTTCTGCCGTCAGTCTTTCAAAGAAGGACGTGATCAGCTGGCAAACTTTTTCTACGTCGACGTGCATCATTTGTTTGTTATCCATGGCTATTTGTATAGTTTGGTTTGATTACTTGGTAGTAGGATTGATTTGCTTTGAGTTTTGAGAACTTTGCTCGGCTTTGTCTTCACTTACTGGTCTGTGAAAATAGGTTGACTTCATGTGGGCTGGCAGTCCTATTTCAATGCTCTGTTAATATCGAGGCTTTGATCTTGGACTAGATGAAAGGATCAAAGTAGAGTCAAAGTGTGACATCACCGTCTCTATGACATCATACATCAAAGTAATGGACTCTTCCGGAACGTATCACAGCAACCGTTGCTAGGCAACTGCTACACCGTTTGGCAGATTTTCATTCAAGTCACCAAGAAACACTAAAGACAAAGTTTCTAAGCACAACAAACCCCTCAAACTAGTAATACATATGTATAAAAATACAAATCTGATCAAATATGACAGTTTGCAGGCTGTTGTTTTGCACTTACAGTAATGTAACACGTGTTGTTAGTATAAAGTAAAGTTAACGTAAAAGATAGACCATGTTTGTTTAAAATTAATAAGGGAAACCATGTTTGTGTACATGTTTTAATACATGTTCATATATAAATTAGATAGTCTATATATGATCACAACATAAAAAAATCATTATATAGACCTGTCTTATATGCAGTGTTGGATGAGCAGGGTGTGAGCAGGTCAGTTAGTGTCTGCTTCAAGAATCAGCATGCCATGTTTGACTGATTTGGATAGGGCCCGTGCGATCAGGCAACTTCAAGCTAGTGTTCCACAAAACCAAGTTGCAGCATTATTTGGAGTGAGCCCTAGTACCATCTCCAAACTGAAGGCCAAGTTCCATGTAATGGTCCCACATTTATCACAAACATCTATTTGTGGGACGAGCAGCAGAGCTGAGTTTGTGGGTTGCACCCATGAAAAATGTGGCAAATCTTCTCTGCCAATGCCAAACAGCTTATTCTGCTATTGACCCTTGTTTGAGGTTGTTTGGTGGATTGGATGACTGAAGTCTGAAGAAACAAGACATATTGGCAATTTAACAATTTATTCACGTAACAAACAGGAGCCTCAGTAGTGTTTGGAAGAAACATACAGAGCCTGGCATCTCCTTCTCATGCTGGTCACCAGCCTGGTCACACACTGCTGTGTGATGGCATCCCATTCTTCAACCAGAATTTGATGCAAGTCAGCCAATGTGGTTGTGTTGTTCACTCTGGCACCAACAGCACGCCCAAGCTGATCCCACAATTGTTCAATGGGGTTGAGGTCAGGACTACTGGCAAGCCATTCCATCCTCTCCACTCCTAAATTCTGGATATAGTCTCTGATAAACCCTGCTCTTTGGGGGCGAGTTTTCTATCCCAGACTGGAGATATGGGATTGCCAATGGTTGCAGAATCTCCTCTCAATATCTCTCTGCATCGAGACCACCTCCAACCTGACAAGCATAGTTTTTCCAGTGAGGGAGATGCCATCCCACTCCATCACACTGCCTCCACCAAAAGATGATACTCTTAATCAGCATAGCGTTCTCTTTGTCTTCTCCACACTTTGACCCCACGATCCAAATGCCGTAGATTTAGAATCTGGAGTCATCGCTGAACATAACGTTGTTCCACATGTTCAGGTTCGACTGCACGTGTTGCCGACACCAGCGCAAACAGGCCTGATGTTGAAGGGCAGTCATGGCCCGGCAGCCCTTTAAGCCCGGAGATTGGCTCCGTGCAGTCTGTTCCTGATTGTCTGGGCAGAGAGTTGTCAGCCATATTGTCCTGCAAACCTTTACTGCAAATCTGTAGAAGAATCTGCCAACGGTTCCTAAGTGCTGACAGGGCGATGAAACCGTCTTCTTGGGACGCACACTTCATGGCCTGTTTCTGACATCCCCTGTTATATGGAACTTGGCCTACAGTTTGGAGATGGTACTAGGGTTCATTCCAAATAACTTGGTTTTGCGGAACACTAGCTTGAAGTTGCCCTATTGCACGGGCCCTATCCAGATCAGTCAAACATGGCATGCTGATTCTTGGAGCAGAGAACAACTGACCTGCTCATAGGTTCCTAATTAGTACCTTATTGGCAGCACCTGGGTGTACCAGAAGCTGTAATCAAGAGTCAATAGCAACAGCAAAATAAGCTGTTTGGCATTGGCAAAGAACATTTTTCGTAGGTGCAACCAACATACTCAGCTCTGCTGCTCATCCCACAAATGCATGTACAGATGTGGCACCATTTAAAAAACAAATAAACAGGTTTTCCAGCGGTATTAGGTTTAATGCCAAGAAGCATTGTTACAACAAAGAAATAATCTACCAAACACAAATTTCCTTACTTTTTGTGTTATGTTTAGTTACTACCCAACACTGCATATAAGACATTTTTTATGTTGTGATCATATATCACAATATATAGGGTACTAATAGACATCTAAATCTAAATTATATATGAAAACATGTACACAAACATGGTTTCCCGTATTCATTTTAAACATACATCTATCTGTTTTAAACATCCATTTATTACGTTAACTTTATTTTATACTAACTACAGTGTTATGTTACTACAAGTGCAAATCAACAGCCAATATTTTATTAAATTTGCTGTATTTTTATACATTATTTTTACTAGATTGAGGGATTTGTTTTGCTTAGAATTTGTAACTTTCCAGTTCTAGTGTTTCCAGGTGACTCAGGTGCAGCAGGTGCCTAGCAACGGTTGCTATGAAACATTCCGGAAGAGTCCATTACTTTGATGTATGATGTCATAGAGACGGTGATGTCACACTTTGACTCTACTTTGATCCTTTCATCTAGTCCAAGATCAAAGCCTCGATATTAACAGAGCATTGAAATAGGACTGCCAGCCCACATGAAGTCAACCTATTTTCACAGACCAGTAAGTGAAGACAAAGCCGAGCAAAGTTCTCAAAACTCAAAGCAAATCAATCCTACTACCAAGTAATCAAACCAAACTATACAAATAGCCATGGATAACAAACAAATGATGCACGTCGACGTAGAAAAAGTTTGCCAGCTGATCACGTCCTTCTTTGAAAGACTGACGGCAGAACAGTGGGAACAGATTAAATCAGGAACTCCTGATACTGCAGCCAAAGTTTTGATTGCAGAATTACTCGCTGAACTACTGTCAGCTATTTCAAATGCTTTTCAAGCAATTATAAAAATCAAGAACATTGACATCAAACAAGAAAACGTTTTCCTGGACAACGCGGTGATGCAAATTTTCCAGCAGGCTCTGGAGGTTCCTGAGGGAGCCCACAGCCCCTGTTCGGAAAAGCTTGCAAAGCTTATGGTCAAGGAAGTGATGGAGAGCATTAGCAAAGAACAAAAGGACACTAATGAACCATTTACAGCACGTGAAACTCCTCCTCGCAGACTGAATCACATGATTCAGTATGCGGGGGAATTGTTTCAAGAATGTATTATAAAAGGTAAAAAATTATGCACCAAAAAACTCAAGCCAAGACCAGATATGCTCTACAATGACACACCGGACAGGTTTGTGAGGGAAGTGGAGGATCTTATGGACTCTTACTACCCACCAAGCTTGGAGAAAGTTATCCAGGATGTACTCACCGATGAAGCAACCCAAATATTAGAACCTCTTTTGGACGAGGTCAAAAGATCCGAGTATAGACTCATTATATCGTCCCTCCAGATAGAGGTTGTAGGAGAATATGTAGCACGATTAATAGAGGAACAGCTACAGAGTCTGAAGCAGTCAGACAAAGAGGAAAAGAACCAAAGGCTTAACCTAAATCAAGCCAAAGACAAAGTTAAGGAGTTCCTGACAAATATAATAGCCAGGTCCTCCATACATCGCATGGTGGCCCAGCTAAGGGAAAAATACCAAAAAGAACAAACAAAGCAAGATATCCAGGGGCTAGTAGTTGATGTCGAGACGTTTCTGGAAAATTCTAAACTAAGTGGAAGTAAGCTGTCAAGGACACTGTCAGCTACTAAAGAACTCAGCGACCTGATCTACGGTCATATTGGTAGCAGGTCAGAAGAGAAGCCTGTTTCAACTAAAAAAGAAACCGCCATGCACACAGACATCTGCAGCAGAGTGCGCGCCTTCCTCGGCCTGATGAGATGGTGGCATAAAATACGGGTCGACAGTGACACTGACAAGGTGATGAGTGCTATTGTCAGCAACAAAAGTACACAGAAGCATTTAGATGGAGTCATTATAGAAGACTGCCTAATGAGTGGAGAGAAAATAAGGAGTGAGGAGCAGGAATTGAGTGAGAAGAAGGTATTAAGTGAGGAGTGGAAATTGAGTGAAGAGCGGGTATTGAGTGGGAAGCAGGAATTGAGTGAGGAGGGAATAAGGAGTGGGGGACGGGTGTTGAGTGTAGAGCGGGTATTGAGTGGGAATCGCGTAAGTAATGAGCGAGTATTGAGTGAGGAGCGAATAAAGAGTGAGGAGCAGGTATTGAGTGAACAGCAAGTAAAGAGTGAGAAGCAAGTAAAGAGTGAGGAGCAGGTATTGAGTGAGGAGCGAAAAAGTGGGGAGGGAATAGTGATTGTGGAGCAAAGAGTTAGTGCGGGGGGTTCAAAAAGGAGTGAGAGGACCAAATACAAGATGTCTCTCAAAATTATAATTGAGAAGTTGGTGAGTCGCATCATTAGAGATTCGAATATAGCCAACGTTCAGTGGAATGAAGACATGGTCGACAGTGTCTTCAACAAAATATGGGCAGAGTTCGAGGAGTTGGATTTGGACATAAACACAGACCATCTCCAAAACGTGGACAAACTCATATTTAAAAAGCTGAAAAAGTACTGGGGTAACGCAGCAAACATGGTGCTGTTGTTACGGATGGAAGATCGGCCCATCAACATGTCCATCGCCGCGTCTTTAACACATCACCTGCTACAAAAGAGGAGGAATGTATTCAGTCGTGCCATCTCCAACGTGGGCCAAGTTTTGTGCAGGCCCTTTAGAAAATAGTTTTAGTTCAGAGTTTTTTTAATTAATTTTGATTTATTTTATAGTAATGTTAATTTAGGATTAGTTTAGTTTAGTTTCTTTTTTAATTTCCTTATGATTTCTTTTAGTTTAGTAATAATAAGTTAGGATTAGTTTAGATTAGTTTCTTTTTCAATTTTCCTTTGATTCTTTTAAGTTTCGTAATGTTAAGTTTCCTTTGATTTTTTAGTTTTTAGTTTAGCAATGTATGTTTATTTGTGTTTAGCTGTTTAGTTTATCTGTGTTTAGTTGTGTTGTGATGTGATGTGATGTATTTGAAAAAAAATAAAAATTTAAATGTTAGCTGTAATTATGTCATGAAGTTATTGCAAACCAGAGTATTAAGGACACCACCCTAAAGTAGGTAAAGAAAAACTTCAACCTTTTCATCAGAGGAAGGACTTGGATTGACGTATTGTTTTGGTTGTTATTGCACTGTCAGCAAAAAACTATATTAATCTTTACCTGATGTTAGAGTTTATTATAATTTACCTCAACAAAATATCACCAAATGTAACAGTTTTACACGAACGCTTTGATTCTTTCATTAATAAAAAAAAAAAAGAAAGATATATTTGTTACTCAGTGTTGTAATGTAATGTTATGTTGTCCAGGACCGATCTCTCTTTAAAATGAGAACCTTTGTATCATTGAGATTACATGTAGGCCTATAAATAAAGGTTAAAGAAGTATGTATATTTATTATATATTTTCATTGTTCAACAAAAGCCATTTCGGTAGAGACAGTAAAAACATGACAATAGAATAGAAATATTCACAATAAGTACTTTATCCCAAGTGCATTTAATATTTTAAACACTCCCAAATGATCAATAAACACACAGGAAACTGATATGCACTTATGTTTAATACTTTAATTTATTTTATGTATTTTAAGAATTATTTCATGGAGTTTATGGATTATATATATTTAATGTAATTTCTGTCTACTGTATGTCTTTTATTGGTGAACCAAAGACAATTTTCCACCATACATTTTTATTCTGTTCTATTCTATTCTTTATGGGCAAGACGTTTTATTTAGCTCTATGATGATACTGTCATTGCCTTCAGTCCAGAATAGCAGAGGCAATAATTTATTAAAATGATTAAGTTACTATATAAAGGTAAGGTTGGTTCATATTAAATAACCAAATGAATGGGTAATACTTAACCCAGCAGTAGAGCTAATTTTACAAAGTAGGTTGGGTCACATTAAATAAACTAATTTATGGGTAATATTTAAGCCAGCAATAGAGTTAATTTTTCGAGACTTCTGAGATTATTCAAAGTAGTTTTTAAAATACATTTTCTCACTAATTTTACAGAGAAAAAAATGTACTTTGACTAAACTTTTAAATTCAAACTACAACAACATGCCAGAAAAAAGCACCTCAAGGTAGAGATGACCTGTGAGTGTGACCCCAAAACAACCCGATGTGAGGAAAATACTTGAGTTATGATTTTACTGCATAGTTTTTGTGTTTTCATTTTATGGCAATGTATTTTATCTGCAGTTTTGCACA
Organism: Scomber scombrus; assembly: GCF_963691925.1. NCBI lineage: Eukaryota > Metazoa > Chordata > Actinopteri > Scombriformes > Scombridae > Scomber > Scomber scombrus. Next base: position 26,621,940 of record NC_084981.1, read on the forward strand.
TTTTCATTGGGCGGCTGTGGCTCAGGGGGTAGAGCAGTTGTCCACCAATTGGAAGATTGGCGGTTGGATTCCAGGCTCCTCCAGTCCACATGTCGATGTGTAGCAGATTACAGTTACATTTGTTTTGCAATTAAATTACATAACGCCATTACATTCAACCACTTACTACCCAATACTGCATATAAGACATATCTATATAATTATTTTTTTAATCTTGTGATCATATATCACGATATATAGGCTAATGATAGCCTTTATGTTAGCTATATTTCATAATAATTAACTTTTATCAGATTTGTTTTGGGGGGGGTTTTTACATATTTTTGTATTAGTTTGAGGTTGTTGTTTTTTTCTTACCTGAGTGAGAGTTTATGTTGTATATAGATCTTATATCATTTTTATATTTATATATATATATATAGTAGACACTTTCCCATTCACATCAATGAGAAAGTGTGTCCACGCTTTTGACTGGTACTGTGTGTTGGTGTGTGTGTGTGTGTGTGTGTGTGTGTGTGTATATACTGTAGATAAACAGTGTTGGGAAGATTACTTTGGAACTGTAGTTGGTTACAATTACAAGTTACCCTGTTGAAAATGTATTAGTAGAATAACTATTTCAATTACTTTCTCAAAGTAATGTAACTATTTACATTTGATTACTTTTCTTAATTTTGAATGAATGAATGCTCTCGACTGTTAACCATTTTCATATTTTAAGACCTGATAGTGTTAACTTTTCAGCAGCACTGTTTCAACGCCGAGAGCACCGTCACCGCTGGCAACTCTCTTTGCATTTTACTACAATGTTAGGGCCCTTGTCTGCTTTCTGTACCAAGTGATGTTTGTATTTCCAACACAGGAACGTATTCTTCTGCGCCTCCGACATGTTGCTGAGTCTGACTGAATGGCACATGACCAGAGACAGCCAATCAGAAGCGTCAGTATCCAACTTGCGGCTTTGGAAGGAGGATGTTGATATGAAAAAACCATAAATATAACTATATATAACTATAAATCCAAGCTTTTGCAGCGATTTTTCAAATGTAACTAAAATTGTAATCATGGAAATTTCCAAAAGCAACTGTAATTTAATTACACACTTTCTCCCAATGATGTAACGGATTACAATTATGTAATTTTGTAATTAAATTACGTAACGTCATTACATGTAATTTGTTACTCGCCAACACTGTATATACATATATATATATATATATATATATGTCTGTATATAAACAACATTAAAAGCTATCATCATTTCTCATTCAGTCAGGGCTCCATATTGGTCACATTGAAAAAGTTCCTTAACAGTGATGAAGTTTACCAAGAATTGGGGAAAAATGGCATCGACTTGGATGCTCTTGATCCAAACGCTTTGCCTGATCAACTCAATCCAAAAAGTCTTGATGCTAAAAGGCAAAAGTCTCTTTACAATGAGATAAGGGAATTTGTAAGGCTATAATTGCAAATAGTGATGAATCAAGTGATTCTGGGGATGGAGTTATTCTACCACCTGCCAAATACAGTCGTGGTCGAAGGAGGTTGTCTGAGCTGATTATTGTATTGTAGCCTTGAATGCCCTTGTTAGTGTTTATCTCTCAACATTTCAATATGTTTCCTGTTCTTTTCAAATTGTAATAAGTCATATATGGGTCAATGATTTGGCACTACTTTTTGTGTCAATGTAGTTTAGTCAAATTTGAAGGGGTTAAAATTTGAAAATAAACATATGAATAACATGCACACATTCTTTTCTTGTGGACAACCGCACAACCATTCTTCAAAAGTTCCACCATTATTATTTCTTCTTCGTGTCTCACTCGTGCTACGTATCGAGTAGTGACAGCAACACTGCCCCCATGGTTTTCGGTGGTACTGCTCCGTTTGGTCCGTATCCGTAAGCTTTTTTGAAACGTGTAGAAAATACGGACGAAATGAACGCAGAGGGCAGACAGCAGGCTCCGTTATCTGTAATTAACGTTGAGCATAAATGGGCCTTTAGACTGCCACAAAGCTTGTGGCTCAACTTTTCATCATCGAGCTTTGTCGTTTCTGATCAGCATTCAAACTGAACGTACATGCCACTGGTGTTACACCACATGACAGCGTGTCCACTCTATCCTGACGGGTGGTGTTGTGTTAATAGAGGAACAACTACAGCTGTTCAAAAGCTATTACAAATGCTTTTCGAGCAATTGTACAAAGCATACACACTGAGGTCAAACAAGAAGAACTTTTCCTGGACAACACAGTGATGCAGATTTTCCAGCAGGATCTGGGGGTTCCTGAGGGAGCCCACAGCCCCAGTTCGGAAAACCTTGCTAAACTCATGGTAAAGGAATTGGTGGATAGTGTTATAGACAAAAAAGAGACGACAGAATCATTTACAGTGCGGGTCACTCCACCTCACAGACTAAATCAAATGATCCATTATACTGTTTCAACAATTTGTTATAAAAGGAAAAAATATATTCACCAAACACCGGCAATGAAACAGACGCCTATGAGGAAGAGGACGGTGTGAAAAGTTCGTTCCCATCAAATGAAAAAGTAGAAATGTAAAGCAGCTTGGAGAAAATAATACAAGAAGTTCTGTCAAAGGAAGCTGATACAATAACAGAACCTCTTTTGGATGAGGTGGACGAGCAACAGTACCAACTCATACAATCAAAATCGTCCCTCAAGGTAGAGGTTTAGGGGGAATATGTGGCGCGATAAATACTGGAGCAGGTCCAGTCTGAAGCAGTCAGACAAAAAGGAAAGGAAGCACAGGCTTAATCTAAATCAAGCCAAAGACTAAATTAAGGAGTTCCTGACAAATATAATAGCCAGGTCCTCCATATATCGCATTGTGGCCCAGCTAAGGGCCAAATACCAAAAAGAACCAACGAAGGAAGATATCCAGGGTCCAAATATTTGATGTTGAGACGTTTCTGGACAATTCAATAATAAATGGAAGTGAGCATTCAAGGACACTGTCAGCTACAAAAAAGAAAAGTTGACATGTTCTAAAGAACTCAGCGACCTGATCTACGGTCATATCAGTAGCAGGTCAGAAAAGAAGCCTGAAGAAGAAACTGCCGTGCACGAAGACATCTGCAGCAGAGTGCGCGGCTTCCTCGGCCTGATGAGATGGTGGAAAATAATACGGGTCGACACACTTTGCAGAGTCGAAAAAACCAAATACAAGATGTCTCTCAGAGTCATTATTGAAAAGCTGTTGAGTCGCATCTTAAGATAATCGAAGACAGCAAAGGTGGAGTGGAATGAAGACATGGTCGACAGTGTCTTCAACAAAATATGGGCAGAGTTTGAAGAACTGGATTTTGATATAACCACAGAACATCTCCAAAATGTGGACAAATTTATATTTAAAAAGCTAAAAAAAACGCTGGGGTAACGCAGCAAACATGGTGCTGTTGTTACGAATGGAAGATCGGGCCATAAACATGTGTATCACCACGTCTTTAACGCATCACCTGCTACAAAAGAGGAGGAATATATTCAGCCGTGTCATCTACAACGTGGGCCAAGTTTTGTGCAGGCCCTTCAGAAAATAGTTTAAGTTCAGAGTTAGGGTTAGGGGTAGTTTAGATTCATTTATTTTCTTTTGATTTATTTTAGTTTAGTAATGTTAACTCTGCCCCAAGTGGAAGAGTTCAAGTACCTCAGGATCTTGTTCACGAGTGAGGGAAGGATGGAGCGGGAGACCGACAGGCAGATCATCTGCAGTTATGCGGGCTCTGCACTGATCCGTCATGGTGAAAAGGGAGCTGAGCCGAAAGGCAAAGCTCTCGATTTACCAGTTGATCTTCGTTCCTACCCTCACCTATGGTCATGAGCTTTGGGTAGTGACCGAAAGAACGAGATCGCGGGTACAAGTGGCCGAAATGAGCTTCCTCCGTAGGGTGGCTGGGCTCTCCCTTAGAGATAGGGTGAGAAGCTCGGTCATCCGGGAGGAGCTCGGAGTAGACCCGCTGCTCCTCCACGTTGAGAAGAGCCAGATGAGGTGGCTCGGGCATGTAGTTAGGATGCCTCCCGGAAGCTTCCCTGGTGAGGTGTTCAGGGCACGTCCCACCGGTAGGAGACCCAGGACACACTGGACTATGTCCAAGAGACTATGTCATAGACGTTGAGATAGCTGGAACCACTAAGTTGCTATGCTGTTGCCATAGACGGTTGCTATGCTGTTGCTATAGACGCAACCCAGTGTCATTGTGGAAGCCTTCAACGTGTAACTCCTTTCCTAATTGGCTGTTTAGCATCCAATCAGGCTGCCTCTCACAACTATACTGGGTTGCATCTATAGCAACAACACAGCAACTTAGCTGTTTGGCTAGCTCAACAGCTAGCTCAATCAGGCTGCTTCCTCCCCTCCTAGTCTGTGATTGGCTGCTGGTTTTGTGGTTCATTTACAGACACTGCTAACTCGAGCGAGCGCACATAAAGTTTAGAAGGAGCAGAGATTGAGCGAGCGTCAGCCACGTCATCTCCACAGTGGGCAACACAGGCCCTTCAAATAATATTAGTTTAGTTTAGATGTCCTTTAATTTCACTGTTCAGGATCTCACATCTTTTCAGTTCAGCTTGTTCTCACAGAAGTATGTGACAGGTGCTCGACTTCACACGGAATTCCTTGTTGAGGATCCCCATTGACTTGACCCTGGTATCGTTTCCATGGTGAGGACACGTAAATTTGTCCTCAACACGGAATTCCGTGTTAAGAAATGGAGTCCCCCTGAGATCCTGAACAGTGAAATTAAAAGGAAATCTAAACTAAACTAAAAACTAATATTGTTTGAAGGGCCTGGACAAAACATTGCCCACTGTGGAGATGACGGTTCTTCCTACTTGAGGGTGGTATCCTTATATTCTGGTTAGAAATAACTTCATTACATTACTACAGCTTACATTTATATTTTTATTAGTCAAATCACAACTAAACTAAGCACAGATAAACTAAACAGCTAATACACATTACTCAATTAAATTAAATAAAAGTAAACTTAACATTACTAAATAAATTCAAAGGAAACCTAACATTACTCAACTACATACAATTAAAAGTTTTTTAAAAATCCCTTTTAACGGGAAGAAACGTCAGGCAGAAAGAACCAAGCGGCCATCTGCCTCGACCGGTTGGGAAGGAGAGGAGAGAGGAAGGATAGGAGAGAGAAAAACATTGAAAATCAACATTACAAGTTAGAAGGTCCGGGACTGAAATCTGTCATCCAGAGACGAAGAAACACAGACAACTCTGGGGAAGAAGTTTAGGTTATTGATGCATTAATAGTACACATCTTTAAGGAAATAATTACACTATTGTGAGACAAAAGCAGGATTTGATTGTTGTAGTGGGTTGAAATGGAGTTAATTTTATATTCTATTAGTGTCATTATAGTTGTAGCTGCTGCTAAATTAATACGTTGATTGTTTGGTTATGTAAAATAATCGTAAATAATGTAATAATAGCAGTAAATAATGTAAACTGAACATTTATAATTACCCAAACCAAATTTAATGCCTTAACTCCTACAAATCCAGATGTCAATATCAAAAACTGAAGTTAATATAATAACAGCCTGTATATATATATATATATATATATATATAGTTAATATTATTCATGTGTGTATATGATAAGAGTTATATCACACACAACTCAAACATTTTTAGATAACAAAAAAACAACAATTCAGTTAAATGACTATTAAAAATAATACACTAAAATAAAAGATTTATAGATAAGAAAACAGTATTAAATTAACATTGCATGACATTGTTGAACCAGGGAATCTACCACGAAAGAGGATCCCCATTGGCTTGACCCTGGTATCGTTTCCATGGTGACGACACGTAAATTTGTCCTCTTTCGTGGTAGATTCCCTGGTTCAACAACATCATGCAATGTTAATTTAATACTGTTTTCTAATTTATAAATATTTTATTTTATTGTGTATTATTTTTAATAGTCATTTAACTGAATTGTTGTTTTTTGTTATATAAAAAATAGTAAGTTGTGTGTGATATAACTCTTATCATATACACACATGAATAATATTAACAATAGTGTAACAGGCTGTTATTATATTAACTTCAGTTTTTGATATTGAAGGTCTAAAAACATCTGGATTTGTAGGAGTTAAGACATTAAATTTGGTTTGAGTGTAATTATAAATGTTCAGTTTACATTATTTACTGCTATTATTACATTATTTACCATTATTTTACATAACCAACCAATCAATGTATTAATTTAGCAGCAGCTACAACTATAATGACACTAATCATAGAATATAAAATTAACTCCATTTCAACCCACTACAACAATCAAATCCTGCTTTTGTCTCACAATAGTATTATTATTTCCTTAAAGATGTCTACTATTAATGCATCAATAACCTAAACTTCTAACCCCAGAGTTGTCTGTGCTTCCTCGTCTCTGAATGACAGATTTCAGTCCCGGACCATCTAACTTCAATGTTGATTTCCAATGTGCTTCTCTCTCCTATCCTTCCTCTCTCCTCTCCTTCCCAACCGGTCGAGGCAGATGTCCGCTTGGTTCTTTCTGCCTGATGTTTCTTCCCGTTAAAAGGGATTTTTTTTTAAAAACAACTTTTAATTGTATGTAGTTTAGTAACGTTAGGTTTCCTTTGAATTTATTTAGTAATGTTAAGTTTACTTTTATTTCATTTAATTGAGTAATGTGTATTAGCTGTTTAGTTTATCTGTGCTTAGTTGTTTTGTTTAGTTGTGATTTGACTAATAAAAATATAAACGTAAGCTGTAGTAATGTAATGACGTTATTTCTAACCAGAGTGTAAGGATACCACCCTCAAGTAGGAAGAAACGTCATCTCCACAGTGGGCAACACGGAATTCCGTGTTCAGGACAAATTTACGTGTCGTCACCATGGAAACGATACCAGGGTCAAGTCAATGGGGATCCTCTTTCTTGGTAGATTCCCTGGTTCAACAACATCATGCAATGTTAATTTAATACTGTTTTCTAATTTATAAATCTTTTATTTTATTGTGTATTATTTTTAATAGTCATTTAACTGAATTGTTGTTTTTTGTTATATAAAAAATAGGAAGTTGTGTGTGATATAACTCTTATCATATACACACATGAATAATATTAACAATATATATACAGGCTGTTATTATATTAACTTCAGTTTTTGATATTGAAGGTCTAAAAACATCTGGATTTGTAGGAGTTAAGGCATTAAATTTGGTTTGAGTGTAATTATAAATGTTCAGTTTACATTATTTACTACTATTATTACATTATTTACGATTATTTTACATAACCAACCAATCAATGTATTAATTTAGCAGCAGCTAGCCAGGTCCTCCATTCACCGGATTGTGGCCCAGCTGAGGGCCAAACACCAAAAAGACCCAAATTTAACAAAACTAGAAATTGGGTTTCTAAAATATGACATTGAAAGTCTTCTCGAGAAAGATAATGCATTAAGCGGAGATGAGCTTTCAGGTACCAAAGTAGGTTCTACATTCTCAAAAGAACTCAGCGACTTGATCTACAGCTATGTTATCAGTAGGTCTCCTAAGAAGGCCTCTTCCAGGCCTGCTTCAACAGAGAAAGAAGCAGCCATACACATGGACATCTGCAGCAGAGTCTGCATGTTTCTAACCCTTATGAGATGGTAGAATAAGATACGGCAATACAGCGAGACTGAACAGGTGATGAGTGCTATGTCAGCAACGAAACTGCACAAAAGCACTTAGAAGGAGTCACTACAGAAGACTGCCTAATAGGGAGTGGGGAACCAGTAAAGAGTGAGGAGCTAATAAGGAGTGGGGAACCAGTAGAAGTGAGGTGTGGGGAGCCAGTAAAGAGTGGGGGGCGTGTATTTCATGGGGAGCGGATAAAGAGTGGGCAGCGAGTAAGTGGGGAGTGTGTATTGAGTGGGGGGCATTCAAAGAGTGAAAGGACACGATTCGACAAAATCAAATACAGAATGTCTCTCCGAGTCATCATTGAAAAGCTGGTGAGTCGTGTCATAAGGTAATCGAAGACGGTAGAGGTGGAGTGGAATGAAGACATGGTCGACAGTGTCTTCGAGAAAGTATGGGCAGAGTTTGAAGAACTGGATTTCAATATCACAACAGAACATCTTCAAAATGTGGACAAATTTATATTTCGGAAATGAAGAAAATACTGGGGTAACGCAGCAAACATGGTGCTGTTGTTACGAATGGAAGATCGGGCCATCAACATGTGCATCGCTGCGTCCAAAAGGTATTTATATATATATATGTATATATATTACATATGTGTGTGTGTGTGTGTGTGTATATATATATATATATATATATATATATATATAGGTATATGTATATAGGTATATATATGTATATATATATATATAGGTATATGTATATATACATATATGTATAAATACACATAGATGTATGTATATATAAAGTATATCTTTTTATATATATACACATTTATCTGTTTTAACAGGGTTACACCATCCATTCAATTCACCACCCGTTTTGTCTGTCTATTTGCATATATATATATATATATATATATACACACACACATATATATATATATATATACACACACACACACACACATATATATATACTGAGGATGTATTATTTACTCAGAGTGTGGTAGAAAGGGGATACATCTATCTTTGTAGGTGTTTGAAAGTCAGGAATTGGATGTTGATTTAAATAATAGGCAGGTGAATATTATTATGAAGGTGTGAAAGGTAAAAGGAGGGTGAACTCCACCCTGGTGTGTAACTGTGAGAGACAACGTTGGTCCTCTATACTTGAAGCAGCAGATGTTTTTCTCAGTAGGAGACTACATATACTTTTGGATTTACTGGGACTCTTCTCTGTGAGTTAAACTGTTTCTGAACAACAAATGGTTGAGCTAAACTCACAGCAGTGATATGCTAACAGCTAATGTTAGCCCTGCTGACTGCAAGTTCCCATGTGACATTGTAAAGGTTGGTTTATGTTAGTTAGTTAGCCAGTTGTTACACTGCAGGTAAGTAATGCAGTTATATACACATAGTGAACAGAGTGTATCTTTATACATCATGTAAGGAACTGTGCACTCATAAAAGCTTTTTATGTAGATGCTCTGCAGTCACACAGTCATCATCTGAGGGTGCAGAAGAGTCCAGAGCCATATATACAACAGGGGGATAGCAAAGGGCCACTCTTCTAATAACAGTTGCCACCTTAACTGCATGATTTACTTTGCGACTGTTTTACTGTTTTGTATATTTTGCTTTCAAATGCCATTTAAATACTGCTGCTTCTTTATCTGTAGTTTTTTTTTTTAATTGTTGGCCTTCCTTTGACAGATATGGGGTTAATTTTTTTTTTTTAAATATTAGCTTTTATCATTTCTTGTACTTGCATTGTGCACTGCCTGGTAGTTTGACTCAATGATATTTCACTATGTACTTATATGTATCTGTGACAAGTAAAATCTCTTTAAATTTTGAATCACTAGCCTCACAACTTTACAGCCTCGGAGCTTCTAGGAAGGATCCTGACTGCACTTTAAACCTCAAGAGCCAATAAATGAGGGACACTAGTGTATACTCACAGTAAGGAATGAGACATGTCAGACATTTTTGCAGTATTACTGTCTTAAAGATATCCGGTGTGTTATTATTCTCTACGTTGGGCCCATACAGATTTTTTTTTTGTGTCATTCTTCCTCAGGTTTAACAAGACAGCATTTTAAAAAAGAGAGTGAGTCCACTGTCTGCAACTCAGCATCCATCTCCAGAATGACAATCGTGTTAAAGGTGGAGAGGACAAGCTTGCAAAGTGTTACGAATGTCAAGAGAAGTACAATTTAAAGACTGTTATCTGTGGCTGGTAACTAACAACAACCTAACCAAGAAGCCCCTGAAAGTTGAAGCATAACTATAGTGGAGGGCTTTCAGCTTCCATTACCCTACCATCATCTGGCCTTTATAGCATCCATTTTCCTTTTTTGTGTTGACTTCCAACAGCAACAGTCTTTCCCCCTTTTCAAATATCAGTTCAATTTTCACCTCATGCACCTCAGCAGTGGATCATAAGATAATAGGGTTTGGTTGTGTAGGCTATACGCCATACGCAAATCCACAGGTGCCGCTCTGTCTTACTGAAAGGACTTTAAAGTAGAGTATGTGTCTGTCTGCTGTGATTCTGCTCTTTGCTGCAGTGTTTTTCCAAATGTGTGGAAAAATACAGAATGTAATCTACCACTCTGAATGCAGCAGACAATATAAAACGTCCTATACCCTCAAGCTGTTGTCTTCACTGTGCCCCCCATTATTTTTCCATTTGCTTTTATGTTTTTGTTTTAATATGTTAAACTGTAAGCATCCCAGCACTGTCTCAACTCTACTGCAGACTACATGACATTTGCTTGATTAGTCTGTCAACACTTTGTTTTCCACTCAACTGTTCAACTGTTATGAGCTGTCCCAAATGTTACAATGTTTGATTTTATCATTGCCAAAAATAATATAATACGCTTGTTGTTGGAGCTTGAAACTGCAGACAGACTGAAATCAGCCTTGTAAAATGTACTCACATGGTGTAAGCTAAAGCAGGGTTGGAAAGGTAACTATGGAAATGTAATAGGTTACAGATTAATAGTTAACTTAAGTAACGTAACTATTTTAGTTACTGAAAGTATATCATTTATTACATTTGATGACTTTTCTAATGTTCTAACCAATGTTTTCAGCTGTTAGGGTAAATGTTCCCTCCATCTGTCCTTCGTTCCTTCCCTCCATCTGTCCTTCCTTCCTTCTGTCCTTCCATCCTTCTTTCCTTCCTTCTGTCCTTCCTTCCTTTCTGTCCTTCCATCCTTCCTTCCTTCCTTCTGTCCTTCCTTCCATCCTTCCTTCCTCCCTCCCTAACTAACTAAGATCAGCTGTTAGGGTAAATGTTCCCATTAAGCACCAAAATCTAAGTCCAGCTGTTTTTCATGGATACTGACATGATTTATAAGGGAGATCATTTCTTATAAAGCAACATTTATCTCTCATTTGAAAATGTATTCATTAGTTCATGTAGATTTTGGAATATAAAATAAAGATATTTGATGAATAAAGTGGGTTTAATTGGTACTGTGACTCCATTTAAGCCCATGTGTGCTCCAAATAAGCCCACGTCATGATTTATTTACTAAATATAACAAAAAATATTGATTTCAAAGAATTAAAAACAGCAATATATGTATTCAGTAACATGTTAAATATTAAAAAATGAGGAAAAAACCCTCCTGAGCAAAATCTTAAAGGTCTGACTTCAGATGTAACCTCCTTTGTAATCATCAATGTTTTCATAAATAACTAATTTAAATACACAATTTTTCTTAATAACTGTAACAGATTACAGTTACATTTATTTTGTAATTCAATTACATAACGCCTTTACATGTAACTAGTTACTCCCCAACACTGGGCACAAGATGGTGAGTAGTGGAAGGATAAGCTTGTAAACATAAACATTTCAGTGTCATTATCCACTGCCCTCACACTCACTACTGTCATACAGCACCTCTTCTTCTCTGCTTCTTGAATTATTTCAATGTGCAGTTATAAAATAAGAATATTAATAAAATAATTGGTCAATCCTTCCCCTCTCTCAAGCCAGTTGGACATTGAAGAGCCTCGCAATGTGCACAGATCAGTCAGATTGCCTCAAGCGAAGGATTTGAGGCAATGAGCGACGGGAAGCCAACTTGTCTCGACCCTTCCGACATACACATGAACGGGAGGCATATTTCAGTCTGAGTGCAACCCACAGACAGTAGATGAGTAATATTCAATGAGAGTGCAACAGGTCATAGTGGATTGTAGAAAGCCTTGGAGATCATCTCCCTTACTGAACATAATAAGGCCAACGATGTGCTTTGAGTTCAGATTTAACATTTCAGTGATTTATTTCCAGGTGGGAATGAATGAAGATTTTAGCTTTGATTTGAGTTTTTATGTCTATGCAGCATCATTGAAGTAAGATTCAGCCTTCTGTAGAATCTATATCAGCTGTTTTACTTTGTATTCTGCACCGAAACACTTTGGTGGGGGGAAAAAATAAATAAGATTTAAGATATGATTTTTTCATATTCTTAAAATAATGTTCTTCCAGTTAGTCAGCAACTGTTGTGAAGTTGTTTTTGCACACTCAGAGTGCCCTCCTACAGAGATTATTCTTATTTCTTTCCATTTCCATCTGCCCGCCTGCTGAGCTGCCAGCAGCTATCAGAGTGACATGTTGCCAGTATATTTACCTTGAGTTATTGTTAAAAAAGACTCTTAGAGATCAAACCTTAACTCTTCAGTGCAGCTCTCTGGTTGGGTTACAGCAGTTGCAAAATAAGAGCATGAATACATCATTTATGGACGCTAAAGTTGTTAGCACACTACAACCACGCTGACACAGAAGTACAGCACACATATGACCACACATGAACAAGCACTCAAAAGCCACAAGGGAAATACGGAGGTAGCGAAACCTTTTCAAAGGCTTTAATAGATGTGAGCAAAGCAAAATGGACATTTTACACAATACTTCTGCTTTAGATCCTTTTTTTATTCATGAATCCCAAATTCAAAAATGAATATTACTTATTTAAATAGGTCCTTGCGTCAGGTTTTACTTTAATTATTTCACCCTATAGAAGATGAAAAAGGAACAAAACAAAAAAAAGTAAAATAGTTTAGTTATTACATTTGTCTGAGGGTGTTAGGAATAAAAAATGAGTTTGTGTTCCTTTTTTTATTCATGGGGTAAAACTATACAGCATGCTGTCTGAGCATTAAGTTATCTGTCTACACTAGACAGGAAGATGTGTGTATGTATAATGCCGCTGACACTAAACTGATCCTCTTTCGTGCTGTACAAAAAGTAATTCCACTGACTCATGTAAGGAACGTTAAGTGAACACTATTTTGCAGGTGTTGAGATTGCAGCAGCTATTTTACTGGATCTAAAACGTCTCCTCAGTGCTGCGGTATTGTATCAATATTGTGTCACTACAATTACCCATCACAGCTCAATCTCCGCAGAAGTTGTTCAAATTGGACAATTGTGCGGGTTCACATCAAGTGTCGACGTGCAGCGCTGATGTGTAAAGAGTGTGTGTGTGTGTGTGTGTGTGTGTGTGAGTTGCAGAATGGGTGGTGGACGTTGAGCATCTGAGAGTGGAGTTTGTGTCTCATATCAGGTAACGATCAAAAAAAAATTTCAACATGGTTTAAATCATTCAGTTGCTTAATCTTAACTGCACCGTAGTGACCATGTATAAACTGGTGCTCTAAGCTTTTTTACCATCTTACTTTAGTGTGTTAGCCTGCAACATTTTCCAATTTTATTTTATCTTTTATTTGATTTTATTTATTTTTATCACTTTCACCATTTCAATGCAACTTTCCCCCCACTTGTTCCCCCACTTTGCCATCAATAAAAATACAGTATTTACCCCCTTACAGATTTTTTTGCATATTTGTCACACTTAAATGTTGTGGGCAATTACTTTTTCCCTTTTTTTTATTAACTTATTTTGAATTGCTTAAATTACTTTAACCTCTAATATTGGGGTTTAATCTATTTTTAGAGCGTCTGGTGTCTGCAGGTGAAGTCTTTTTTTTTAATTTCACTCACTCAATGTGCAATCTCTGCTGGGCAGGTGCAATCTTTTTAAGGTTATTGCCTAGGCAGTCGATAACAAGGTACAACTACTCCCTACTTGTGTTACACTATGTGTATGTTGTAGGTATATGTGTGTGTTGTGTGTATTCAATGTAATGGTGCTATATGCAGCTGTATCAGCACTTGTGCCCAAGACAATAACGTTGATCTTATCTTATCTTTCATAGGGCCAGGTAGGTTTCTCAATAGGTTTTTTCCCTTAATAAATTAAATCATCATTTAAAAACTGCATTTTGTATTTACTCAGGTTATCTTTGTCTAATATTAAAACATGTTTGAGGATCTGAAACATGTAAGTCTGACAAAAAAAAGTACGGTTGTGGGTAATGGGATCTTCACCCGTTTTGAAGATATTTGGTCATCAAGCAAAGTTTGGGTAAATTCAACTTTGATATTTTGCAGAGCCACCAGAACAGCTTTTTTATGTGTGTATGTTTTTTTTTTAACATATTAACTGACATGTATTGTGTGTCAAGAGAAGTATTGATGATTAAAGTTTGTCTAAATCTTCGGTACTTGGACTCGACAGGGAGATTTTATAATTGAGGGACATCAGTCCTGAGTAGCAGCGAGATAAAATCCCCCCATGGAGTCCAGACTCTGGTGGCTGATGACTTCTGCTGTGACTGATAAGGCTGATGAGGTTGATGAAGTGATGAAGTGATGAATCTGCAAAGACTGGGTGGTGATGGGGAAGTGGAGGGACATGCATGCAACGGTTACATGAAAGCACTAAAGGCAGAAAGGGAGAAAATATATTTAAAAAGACAGCTACGAGATGATTGGCTGACAATGAAGGTGTGTCTCTGTGTTATTGGTTAGAGGTAACCAGCAGATATGAACAGCTGACGTCTCAATTGACGCCCCGAGGCAATGACAGCAAGGGTGTGTGTGATGGATGGAAATGACAGATGGATTGAGAAATAAAACTACAGCCCTGAGCTTTTATAAGACTGTCTTACTGAAACTCTATTAGCTGTCATTTCTAAATGTTTCCAGGTAAGTCAAAGTCAATCTCTTTGTTTTGTCTTATTTGGACCGTTTCTGTATAATTGAACCGATTCAACAGTCATTCCTGTCATCGCTGTACGTTTCAAACCAGCAGAGAGGCACAGAGAGGTGGAAAGTGAAGACATTGCTACCCTTTCATGGTCATTTTAATAACTATGAGCCCTGGCATTATTGGAATAAATTATGTTTAGAGGGATTTCATTTGAAGTGATTCCACAGCGGACAGGCTCCATGTCGTACATCTCGTAAATTCACAAACTCCCATCAGGAAAGTCACTGGCTGCTGCCTTGTAAATCAACATGATGATGGGAGCGTCAGAGGTGGGCCTGGGTCTTTTGAGGGCACCGCTGCATGTGCAAACCCACACACACACACACACACACACAAGCTACTCACACATGAAAGCAGCTGAGTGCAACACAAGCAGACAGGCAGGGGGACAACATTTGAATTGTAATTAGCACGAGCCACCAAAACAGTCCGACGGGCCTCAGAGGCATTAAAGCGAAAGCAGGACGTCCACGTAATCCTCTGAATGTTGTACTTTGGGCTACAAAACAAAAAGGCTTCAGAAAAACAAACACTACATGGGATTCATTAGCAACGTCTACACACGCGTTAACGAGGATGGAAACGGAGCGTTGGCCTGCAGCTCAGACCTGTCTGAACGTGTTGAGGAGAATTATTGTTTCGCCGGTCAATATTTGTCATGACACAATTGAACCAATGCTGGTAGTTAATTATAGTTACTAATATTAACATTATTTGTGGCATTTTTCATGTAGAGATGCAGAGATCCTAAAAAGCTTTACAAAGCAAGGTTTAAAAAAAAGATGAAATAAAGCGATGCAGAACTAACACAAAGCACACATTCTTTTTTTTGTGGACTCAGCATCAAATTTCTGCTTTTAATCCATTTTGAGAGAATATATTAGAGGATTATGGCAAAAATGTCTAAGTGGTGTAACCATAAAAACTTTGTACCAAATAATTCAACTTGCTTAAAAACACTAAATTCTCAATAAAACACCATATCAACTAGTTTGGCATGATCTTACATTATAACTTTTTATATTAAATAAAGGTAATGGAATACAATTGTTCTAAATATTACATTTAATCTGGTAACCATGGAGATCAGGAAACATTTACATTGTTTATATAGTGACTAATGAAGTCATTATTAGTATAAGTCCACTTAAATACACTGTAGGTGGGTAAAATATTTAATATTTATCATTCTTTTGTGGTTACACCATTTGACATTTTCAGGAGCATTCAGTCTTACTTTTGGTTTTAAAAAATGGTGCAAATGTCATTTCAAATTATATAAAACCAACAAAAATACAAAATGTACATTTTAACAAACCTGATGCTGCTTTTAAGACAATTGTTAAGATATTTTCGAATTGCTCATCTTGCCAACCCTTATTTATCACTCACCCATGTACTCTAAATAATGTTGGTTTTCCTCTCACAAACATAGTTTTCCAGTGTTTAAAGCGTCTAAATGTGTGTATGACTTTCTAAAGGCTTCACTTTGAAGAGGAGCCTCCAGTGTATGCAAGAAATGTAGACCACCTCATGCAATCAGGAGTAATCAAGCCTTAATTAGTAATCGTTAGGGAGAGTCACCTACTGCTGAAGGTAAGACTCAGAGAGTTGACTTGAATTAAATTCTGAGCTACGATTAATGGTTTCTGTCAAAGGAAAACCCTCCTGGGTGCTCAAAATGTTTTCCTAGAGGTCACTGGTGATCAGGGGAGCAGCAGAGGAAGGGGTGGGGGGGTGGAGGGGGGGAAACATGAAAGAGAGAGCGGTAACCAGATAAGTGCTGAGTCAAGTAAAACTAATTTGTGACATTATTCTCCCATTTGTCAGAGAAGATGGACTTTCCCCCCGTGTGCTGGCATCTTCCACAGAAAGGACGCTGGCCAAAAAAACGCAAGACTTTCTGTTCTCCGCATCACCACTTCTCAATCACCTTTGCTGCTATTTTTTTTCCCCCTCCCCTCCTCCTCTATCCTCACTATCACCAGCTCCTCCTCACCGCCGTCCACCCCACCGGCCCCCAGCATGTTGGCAGGTTCATGCTCTGTGTCCAGTGCTCGGTGGGTATGTCCATTAAAGCTGTGACGGGAAGGGCCATTAGCGCTGCGCTTCATTTACTAAGGCCCAGCCTCTAAATCAGCTGTCAGACACCTCCAGCAGCTATGCAGAGTCACAGTTCCAGCCATTAGACAAACGCAGCCTGCACACTGCAAGTCACTTCATTACTGTCCAAAACTTCCCTCTGCTCTTTTCTTTTAACTGAGTCTCCTCCATAAACTCTCTTTCTTTCTTTTCACTCATGATTTCGTCCACTTACAAAAGTAAGTCTCAACCCTTCTGTCTCCTGTAACCGAACTTCTGGAGGAATAGCTTGACATTTTCAGTGTCTGTGTCTTCGTCATCAGTGTTGGAGAGTAACTAGTTACTTTTAATGGCATTACATAATTCAATTAATGTAATTAAAATCCAGTTATTATGAAAATGTTGATGATTACAAAGGGGGTTACATCTGAAGTCAGACCTTTAAGATTTTACTCAGGAGGGTTTTTTCCTCATTTTTTAATATTTAACATGTTACTTAATACATATATTGCTGTTTTTACTTCTTTGAAATCAATATTTTTTGTTATATTTAGTAAATAAATCATGACACGGGATTATTTGGAGCACACATGGACTTAAATGGAGTCACAGTACCAATTAAACCCACTTTATTCATCAAATATCTTTATTTTATATTCCAAAATCTACATGAACTAATGAATACATTTTCAAATGAGAGATAAATGTTGCTTTATAAGAAATGATCTCCCTTATAAATCATGTCAGTATCCATGAAAAACAGCTGGACTTAGATTTTGGTGCTTAATGGGAACATTTACTTTTATTAAGAAATTGAAATAGTTACATTGCTTATTACATTTTAAATAGAGTAACTAGTAATCTGTAACCTTTTACATTTCCAAAGTAACATTCCCAACCCTGTTTATCATAGATATTACAGGAAACATACCATTTTTAACATTTTTCAGTATAATGCATTCAATGTTTAGATAATTTATTATTGTTGCTTTTAATGACGCTCATCTGGCATGAGGTATTAATCTGAAAACATTCTCCAGTTTAAGGAAGTGTTATTTAGTTGTTAAATCTAACCCCTGGATTGCAGTTTCTACAGTTAATGATGCTTCATTACTTTATTTTCTTTCTTAGAAATGTTCCAATTATTTATGGGATGATTATCTGTGTGGCTCCCGGCTGGATTTATACATATTTAAATATTAAATATGACTTAGTAATTGACAAAAGACTCAGTTTTGGTTTATTTTTGGAAATCTGCAATATTAAAACTGTGTTACATTTACCTGATCTTGAAGTCTAGACGAAACAAGCATTTTTAATCAGATCTCAATTATAGCCTGAGGAAATATGCAGCTTAAGTATTTTATTAAAAAACTCCAACACAAGCTCCTTTTAAATTTGCCAACTTGGACTCGTTAGTAACAGCAGCACAAAATCTTTTATTAGAAGCAAAGCAAGCCTCAGATATATTCTTAATGTATTAGTATCAGTGTGTTAATCAGTGTAATTAAGGTTTATGAGGTGACAGTGCGAATGCTCCTCAGGACCACAGACAGCAATCATCTGTCAGAGCGGCACAACATGAACACAGATCACATGACACGGAGCTGTCTGCACCTGACCCCGGCTCGGCCCTGCAGGAGCCGCACAGCTGTGACCGCTCGGGCTTCGTCAAAAGGAGCAGAGGAAAGAAGAGCATTCAGTATAGCTCAAGCATTTGTGGCCATGACATTTTGCTCTAATGTATGTTGTGCTAGTAGCAACATGCTGGGTCATTGTAAAGAAGATGATGGCTCGTCTGTGACCATTTCTTTTGGCTCTCCAGAGCAAAATCAGTCTTGTAGCTGTCAGAAAGCCTCCTTTTTTTGCTGGATCATACAATGAATAGCAGTCAATGACTACTGTTTCAATTATCTTACTACATGACCAATGAAAATGAAACAATTGTCATGTCTTATCTTGCTTCTTGTGTACCATGTGATGATGATAGTGTCACAAAAAGCCAAACGCATGAGATCAAAGGCAGGGCTGCAGAAAAAAAAGGTTTTCATTTTTGACAAACTTGACGAAACTAGACAAAATGATCCAACAAAGACTGAACAGAAAAGCTAAGATTTAAATGCAAACCAGGCTAATCAAACAGCAGGAGACAGGTGGCACAACATAAGTGCACGCTGGGAGCTGATTGGGCTAGGGAGGACACAAGGAGCAGGGCAGGTGTGAAGAGGAGCACAGTCATAAAACCCAAATATAAAATAAGCACAACCAAATGTCTGAACACTGTTATGACTCAGCTCTAGCGGCCACAACAAAAAGAGAGACGCACAATGGCAGACGGCTAACAAAAGCTATTTATTTAAGCCAAAATAAACCTAATTAATGCTGTGCCAAATTAGAGTAATTGAAGTATGAAGCGTGAACATCAGCAGATTAAGAAGCTGGATGATGGATGTGTGAATGTGTGTGTGTGTGTGAGAGAGAGAGAGGGGGGTGTTGTGAGGTGCAGAAGGCAAAATAACAACTACAATACAACTAAAGCTGCAATTTCAGGAACCAAAACCAAACTAAAGATGGGAGCTGTGGGGAGAAGGTTAACACAAAGGTCTGAGCTCTCACACAGCCTCTTTATCAATAAGAAAGGAGTCACAAAATAAACCCATGTGCCCTGAGCTACTGCTATCAGCCTTCACCTGCAAGGGAAAGTGAAATTAACAAACGCCCACACATGAAGCCACAGAGGGCATCATCACAACACACACAGGAAACCAAAGAGACCACAAAGAGTCCAAAAACATGAGGCCACAGACGACAGATAGGTCAGATTGTTTTGAGTGGCAGTGCATTTCACAGTGTCTTCCCCTCCTGTGTCACTCAGTACACAGTCTGCACATTGCACAGAGGAACAGAAACCCACTTCCTGGTGGCTGGCTGTCAGGAAGTAGGTTAATGTCGACTTTTAATGTAGGTTAAGAAAAAAAAAATACATGGAGAAACAAAACAGTTTGCTTCAGTTTGTCACAAAAAGACATCGTGAGGAGCAGGAGGAAGAGAATTTAGAGTCATCATTCTCAACACAGACCACCTCCTCCTGCATCTGCATCTCCACCTGCACCTGCACCTCCTCCTGTACCTCCACCTGCACCTCCACCTCATCCTGTACCTTCACCTGCACCTCCTCCTGTACCTCCTCCTGCACTCCACCTGCACCTCCTCCTGTACTTCCTCCTCCACCTTCACCTCCACCTGCACCTACTCCTGCACCTCCACCTGCACCTCCACCTCATCCTGTACCTCCACCTCCTCCTGCACCTCCACCTGCACCTCTTCCTGCACCTCCACCTGCACCTTCACTTGCACCTCCACTTGCACCTGCACCTCCTCCTGCACCTCCACCTGCACCTACGCCTCCTCCTGCACCTCCACCTGCATTTCCACCTGCACCTCCTCCTGCACCTGCACCTCCACCTCATCCTGTACCTCCACCTGCACCTGCACCTCATCCTGTACCTCCACCTGCACCTCCTCCTGCACCTCCTCCTGCATCTCCACCTGCACCTCCTCCTGCATCTCTACCTGCACCTCCTCCTGTACCTCCACCTGCACCTCCTCCTGTACCTGCACCTCCTCCTGTACCTCCACCTGCACCTGCACCTCCTCCTGCATCTCCACCTGCACCTCCACCTGCACCTCCTCCTGTACCTCCACCTCCACCTGCACCTCCTCATGTACCTCCACCTCCACCTGCACCTCCACCTGCACCTTCACCTCCTGCTTCACCTTCACCTGCACCTCCTCCTGTACCTCCACCTGCACCTCCTCCTGCTTTAATCATCAAACATGAGCCAATTTACAGTTTTGGACTATAGTAGCCTATTGCCTATCTCAATATAATTGTTTACTGGGTGCAGTTTTTGTTGGGTGTGCAGTTGGATTTAATGCTGATGTTGCTGCGTCCAACACCTCTGTGTATGTGTGTGTGTCTGTGTGTGTCTGTGTGTGTGTGTGTGTGTGTGTGTGTGTGTGTGTGTGTGTGTGTGTGTGTGTGTGTGTGTGTGTGTGTGTGTGTGTGTGTGTTATGCTTGCTTATATAGTCAACTTAAGCAAAATGTAAGTAGTTCATAGAGCACACACACGCACACACCTGCTCATACAATCGTCACCCGGGACTAAAGAAGAACAGAAGGACTGAAACTAAAGTATACGCACATATATGTATGTATTGTATTTACAATAATCCTTTACTTTTTTCATGGAGCACACATGGGCTTAAATGGTGTCATAGTACCAATTAAGCTCATGCCAGACTTATATCTTTATTTTATATTCCAAAATCTACATGAACTAATGAATACATTTTCAAATGAGAGATAAATGTTGCTTTATAAGAAATGATCTCCCTTATAAATCATGTCAGTATCCATGAAAAACAGCTGGACTTAGATTTTGGTGGAGCTGGAAACATCAGTTATAAAAATTAGAAATGTAAATCGATTAAGTAATTGAAATAGTTACATTACTTATTACATTTTAAATAGAGTAACTAGTAATCTGTAACCTATTACAGTTCCAGAGTAACCTTCCAAGCCTGGCTATATGTTTCTCTTTTTTTTCTAAATGATTGTACTCATACTGTAAACCTTATATGACCTCTGGCAATGCTCTACCTATTACAGTCTTGTCAGTAAATCCATTTCAAATTTTAGCAAGGACTGAGAGAGATGTTTTAGCACCAACTGAGTCCTGTACTGTAAAGCCTGTGTGTGTGTGTGTGTGTGTGTGTGTGTGTGTGTGTGTGTGTGTGTGTGTGTGTGTGTGTGTGTGTGTGTGTGTGTGTGTGTGTGTGTGTGTGTGTGTGTGTGTGTGTGTGTGTGTGTCTCGCATCCATCGCTCCGTAGCTCATTTACACAAAGACCCACCAACAGTTGACTACCTCATGGAAAAACCCAGCTGAACTGCCATATCATCAATTAAGTCTATGCTGAGTCTCCGTCCCTGAACACACAGGCGGTAATAATATACATTAAGAACGGCCTGTCTGGGATGAGAGCATTAGCATCCCCACCCGGCTCGGTGGCATTAGCATTAGTTTAGTTGGGAGGGCTCGGTTCCACGGAGCAGACCCTGCACCGAGCAGATAAGGACGGTACAGACAGCACACAGCAAAAGGTCTGCTCAGTCCTCCCTCCACACATGCTCATATTCTCCCCCCTCTCACATCCCGCTGACTCTGAAACATCCAGCCGGCCCGCGGAGAGGAGGTATTAAAAATATCTCTACAATTACAAGTAATATAAAACATGCACACGGGGGTACTTGCACATGCACAACCACTTTTTATAAATGTGTGTCCATGTCTAGCCAAACAACATTACTCTGCATAATGACTCTGAATCGATTGCAGAGATAGAGCTGCAGGAATCTGTCTTAACGGGGCTTATTACTGTGTTTGATAGCCTGTGAGGACACTTTTACAGTAAGGGCGTCAGATCTTCATTAGGTTCTCATAAGAAAAGACCCACAGTGTGTTCTCAGTTTGGATATTTGTTTGGATAATTACAGATCTGTTTATTTAATGTTAATGTATATGGGTCAGTGACAAATGAGGGTTGGCAAGATGAGCAATTAAAAACTATTTTTGTTGGTTTTATGTCATTTGAAATTACATTTGCACCATTTTTTTACCAAAAGTATGACTGAATGCTCCTAAAAAAATGTCAAATGGTGTAACCACAAAAGAATGATTTGATCCACCTACAGTGTATTTAAGTGTATTTATTCAAAAAATTACTAATTATTAAATTTAATGGTTCCTGATTGACATGATTCCCCAGATTAAATGTAATATTTAGAACAATTTTTAGTTTTTATGGTTACAACACTTAGACATTTTTGCCATAATCCTCTAATATATTCTCTCAAAATGGATTAAAAGCAGAAATGTGATGCTGGGTCCACAAAAAAAAGAATGTATGCAAGTTATTCATACGTTTATTTTCATATTTGAACCCCTTTAAATTTGACTAAACCACATTGACACAAAAAAACATCATTGACCAATAAACCCATGTCATTTGCTGAGTTATGTATATTTTGGGCAATGCTTTATTAAAAAAGATGGATTGTGTGTGTGTTGTTTTTCTCCAGAATTACACTTTTTTAATCACCCCTTTAACACTTTTGGCCGTCTGACAGGTTTTGTCTGACAATTTGACCGACATAAAATATGGCTCTCTTATCCGTCTGTCTTTGCTCCAGACGTTCGGCTCAGAGCATCGGCACTGTTCAAAGAGTCTCTGTTGGTAATGCCTGCCAGGGACGACACTGTGGGTGATCAGCTACCCCCGCCCCCCCACCCCCCGCTGAGCCTGAACGTGCCGTTAACATTTGGGTGGCGTGCATGCTAATTTGTATTTGAACATATACAGTGTTTGATAATAACCTGGAGGAATTAATGTTTGCTGTGAAGTTTTAATGTTTGAAAACTAACAAAAGAAAAAGCAAATTATTTACACAGTTTCTATTTCGAGTCAGAGTCACCACCACAATAATTCATTAATAACAGCTTCATTTTAAGGCGAATAACATCTTCTTCTTCTTTTAAATGTAATTGTTGCTATGTGCCACATTCATCTATTGGATGTAATACTCGCCCTGGACTTTTTTGGTAGTATATGTGATGCTCATTTGAAACTTAGAGATACAACAGAGAGTTAAACTGCCCGTCAGGTATTATTTAGAGTCTAATTAGCCAGTTAAAGGTCCACAGTGCAAAAAGCAAGGGGGGGCATTTTTTTTTGTTTTTTTCTTGACTTCTTGAAGACTTAAGTTGGTCCTTTTTAAATATAAATGTGTATTAAAGTCACAACCTACATCTAAACTTGTTAATTAATGCATCTGTACTCAAACTTGCAAGTGAATTATACTTGTTGTCTTTAAGATAATTTTACTGTGAAATTTGTGACCAGACCCAAAGAAAAACATCTAATACCAGTCTTCCAAAAGTTTAAATGAGTTCACTGTAAGAATTTTAATAACAATAATAATTATAATAATAATAATGGAGTGTTTTCATACCTTCAAATATTATATATTACAGAGAACTTTGTGCCTTTTGAAGAAGGCGACTTTAACCTCCTGTTGTCCTCTGTCAAGGAAGGAAGGAAGGGAGGAAGAAGGAAGGAAAGGAGGAAGAAGGAAAGGAAAGGAGGAAGGAAGGGAGAAAGAGGAAGGAAGGAATGAAGGAGGGAGGAAGCAAGGGAGGAAGGTAGGAGGAGGGAGGAAGCAAGGGAGGAACGTAGGAGGGAGGGGAGGAAAGAAGGAAGGAAGGTAAGAGGGAGAAAGGAAAAGAGGAAGGGAGGAAGGAAGGAAAGAAGGACAGAGGAAAGAAGGAAGGGAGAAGAGTAGGGGGGAGGAAATAAAGAGAGAAGGAGGAAGGAAGGACAGAAGGAAGGAAGGGAGGAGGAAAGAAGGGAGGAAAGAAGAAAGGAAGGAAAGGAGGGAGGAAGGAAGGAGGGAAGGAACGAAATAAGGAAGGAAAGGAGGGAGGAAGGAAGGAAGAAGGAAGAGGAAGGAAGGGAGGAAAGGAAAGAAGGAAGGGAGGAAGGAAATGAAGAAAGGGAGGGAGGAAAGAAGGAACAGGAAAAGGTTAAACTCAGTTGTCTAAAGGTACTTTTTTAATATGCGTAATTTATATTATAGTTCAACGTGGAAACTTTAAAGTTATTTTGTTCATTCATCATTTTTTTCATGAGCCAATCTCTCATTCCCTCCCACTCTCTGTTTTGACTTTAATGTGACATTTTTGTTATGTGTAGTTTATTTGGCTTGGATCCAGTGTGTTTGTGTTCAGTCTGACTACGACGGATCC